>NC_091327.1:33353313-33360813 GCF_038502225.1 Cherax quadricarinatus
TATATATATATATATGAATTGTCACCTCTATATATGTTATATAAATTATTATTTTGCACATTACCATATGAAAAAAGATGAGCTTCTAAGATCATTGATGTTTAGGTATAGAGTATGTATAGCCCTGAGATCATCAAAATAAATTTGTTAAATATAAATGAATACTAACTTTAAGTTCCAGCATCATTGATTAGAAATTTTCTGAAGTCGGCATATGAAAACTTCTATATTATTTAGCATTACCATAATATGTCATGAATATAAGAATATGTTTATTACCTCCCCGGGTTTTTTTGTTAATCTTGTTGTTGTTCTTGCTCTTTTATCTTTCATACTTAGTTCACTATAAATATAATTAATTAAAATATTTGAATTTTATCTGCTCCTTTAAGTTATTAACTTCTAGCAATTAATATCTTCTCCTCATATATTCGTTTGAGGTTGTTGTTCAGCCTACCTGGAGCCTGTGATAAGTTGATGTGGTTGTTTAAGTCACTGGTACACGAATAGCAGCCATCTGGTACAACATTCGGGGTTGCCAACCAGCGAGCCATTACCAGTGTCTTTGGGTAACATAATGGTCCAGCTAGATTATTCTTAGCCAGTGACGACCACGCTAGCGTGAGGGGTGCCAGGGGCCGGCCGTCCCAGCCATCCAAGGGCCAAACCTACTTGCTGCCGAGGCCAACTGTCCCTCTCTCCCTCCCCTCTCTAGCGAAAGGTATAAAAAGCTCGTTTAATTGGCATGTTTTGCGGTATTTCGTTGGCGCTGGGGTGAGGCATGCGCACCACCCTGGCATTGTTGGAGCTGTGTGGTCTGATGCCACCACCAGCTGGTCCAAGCTTTCTACGTGACCTGGCTCGCTCGACTTGTCTCTCCGCTGTGACCTGATCACGTGATCAACCTGTGTGTGTGTGTGTGTGTGTGTGTGTGTGTGTGTGTGTGTGTGTGTGTGTGTGTGTGTGTGTGTGTGTGTGTGTGTGTGTGTGTGTGTGTGTGTGTGTGTGTGTTTGCGTGTGCAGGCTAACTGGATCACTTAGCCTATGCAAGGTGGCTCACGTGGGTTGTACTCTGACCTGCTAGTACCAGCTGGATTAGACACTTACTAATCAGATCTTGATCAGAGGACTGGTAGATATAATGCAAACTTTGGTGAACGTAAACATGAAGACGGAACACCACGAGCACAGCTCTGCTCCCGTAGCTACCAAAAAAAAAATAAAAAGAAAAAAAAATAGGCAAATACAAATAGGTAACTACCAGATTGCGCTTTCAGGTGTCAAGTCGTAAGTTCATGAACCTACGACTTGACCTTTAACTTTCACATATTTTCTGAACATTATCAGATACAATGAACCTTGAGGACTCATTATCCGCAAGACTTGAGCACCTCCAGCAGCTCTATACTTTTCCTTCACATTTCCTTAGAACTTTTTTCCAGTATGCAACCCACAATACTCGGATATATCTGTTTACTTATTCATCTTAAGGTGGAGTTTATACACACACACTTACAGAACTTAAGTGTGGGTTACATCCTCACCCACTTACACAACCACAGTGTGGGGTACATCAACACGGTTTTACAAAGAGGCGTTCCTGTCTTACGAATTTACTAACTTTTTTCACTAAGGTGTTTGAAGAGATAGATCATGGTAATGAATATGATATTGTGTATATGGACTTCAGTAAGGCTTTCGATATAGTTCAACACCAGAGGCTATTGAGGAAACTTAAGGCACACGGAATAGGAGGAGAATTTATTTCCTGGGTAGAGGCATGGTTGACAAATAGACAGCAGAGAGTTTGCATAAATGGGGAGAAATCAGAATGGGGGCACATCACAAGCGGTGTTCCTCAGGGGTCAGTGTTGGGCCCATTGTTGTTCACAATTTACATAAACGACATAGATGAGGGAATAAATAGCGACATAAGCAAATTTGCTGATGACACCAAAATAGGCCGTCCAATTCATTCTAATGAGGACACTAGAGCACTCCAGGATGATTTGAATAGACTGATGCAATGGTCGGAGAAGTGGCAGATGCAGTTTAATATTGACAAATGCAAAGTTCTAAATGTTGGACAGGTAAATAACCATGCCACATATAAACTAAATAATGTTGATCTTAATACTACTGATTGCGAAAAGGATTTAGGAGTTCTGGTTAGCAGTAATCTGAAACCAAGACAACAGTGCATTAGTGTTCGCAATAAAGCTAACAGAATTCTTGGCTTCATATCTTGATGTATAAATAATAGAAATCCTCAGGTTGTTCTTCAACTCTATATATCCTTAGTTAGGTCTCATTTAGACTACGCTGCTCAGTTCTGGTCACCTTATTACAGAATAGATATAAATGCTCTGGAAAACGTACAGAGGAGGATGACAAAGATGATCCCATGTATCAAAAATCTTCCCTATGAGGATAGACTGAGGGCCCTGAATCTGCACTCTCTCGAAAGGCGTAGAATTAGTGGGGATGTGATCGAGGTATATAAATGGAAAACAAGAATAAATAAAGGGGATGTAAATAGTGTGCTGAAAATTTCCAGCCAAGACAGGACTCGCAGCAATGATTTCAAGTTGGAAAAATTCAGATTCAGGAAGGATATAGGAAAGCTCTGGTTTGGTAATAGAGTTGTGGTTGAGTGGAACAAACTCCCGAGTACAGTTATTCAGGCTAAAACGTTGTGTAGTTTTAAAAATAGATTAGATAAATACATGAGTGGGTGTGGGTAGGTGTGAGTTGGACCTGACTAGCTTGTGCTGCTGGGTCTGGTGCAGTGCTCCATCCTTGAGTGGAGATGACCAGACTGGGTGGGTCATTGGTCTTATCCGGGGGGAGGGACATGGACCTGCTCCGCATGGGTCAGTAGGCCTGGTGCAGTGTTCCTTCTTTCTTATGTTCTTATGTTCTTATCTTTACACACATAACCTCAGTGTGGGGCACTCACACAATCTCAATGTGGGATACATCTTCACCCACCTACACAACCTCAGTGTGGGATACATCTTCACCCACCTACACAACCTCAGTGTGGGATACATCTTCACCCACCTACACAACCTCAGTGTGGGGTACATCCTCACCATTTTTCAAGCCCATTTTCTTTATTTTTGTTTAGTTTTCCTAATCTAGGTTAGGTTTAGTGTGGGTTAACTTAAGTGTCATCAGCCTCAGAATATACATATTTAACCACAAAAGAGAAATGATAAAAATTGCTACAATGCTTCTAACAACGAGGCGACAGATAATAAACAATGCACAAATAACCCTCATTTAGGAGTGGTAAACAAATGACGACGTTTCGGTACGATTTGGACCACTGAAAAGTCATTGTGATTTGTCAGTGGTCCAAGTCGGACCGAAACGTCATTGTTGCTCTTCCTCTCCTACGTGAGGGTAATTTGTGTATTGTTCCAACCTACAATTCTGAACTTTTAACACTGAGCTAACTTACAGTATTGCCACTACGTTCTTTTAAATTCTCAGTCACTAGCTAATTTTTAGGAAGTAACAGAATAAAGAAATACACAATACTCTTACAGTAATGTTAATTTAAAATGGAAGTACATCGCATACTATTTTTTTTTTTTTTTTTTTTTTTGCGCAAAAATACGTAGGAGTAGGTGTTAGTTGATGGTAATTTATAAAGGCAATAACACCTAAATGTTGCATCAAAATTGACACGAAAATATTGCAACAATAACACCTAAATGTTACAACAACAATGAAACCTAAAAGTTGCAACAGTAGTGACACCTAAATCTTGCAACAACGACACCTAAAGGTTGCAACAACAATGACAAATGTTGCAACTGTGGAAATAGCAGCGCCTCAGTTCCTCATCTGGTAGTAAAGTTTTTTTTTGAGAGCGATTAATAATGCAACACAATGTTATTCCTTAAAATACACAAGTAAGACAACGGTCGACTGGACTTTTC
Source organism: Cherax quadricarinatus (assembly GCF_038502225.1). Classification (NCBI taxonomy): domain Eukaryota; kingdom Metazoa; phylum Arthropoda; class Malacostraca; order Decapoda; family Parastacidae; genus Cherax; species Cherax quadricarinatus. The sequence continues at coordinate 33,357,264 of NC_091327.1, forward strand.
TACATGAATTTGGAAAAGCGTCGCCAATGAAGTGAACAAATGAAAAACATGGAAATTTTAAAAGGATATGAACAACGTGCTGAAAATATCAAACTAAGACAAGACTTGCAATAATGGATTCAAGTTGGACTTAGTTACATTTAGACAAAATGTAGGGAATTATCATTTTTAAATTATTTGGTATATTGTAATATGTGTATTTGTCTGGTTTTGTATATTTGGTATATTAAAAGAATTTTTTTCTTAAATGATATTTCCACTGACGTGTCATGTATTTAAGCTGAAATGTGGGCTTGATGGCGGTGTGTTCTCTCACATGATTATTCTCCACCTTGTTAACTTTCCCCAGAGGATGATGCTTCTCCTCGTAAAATTCACTCACAGGATGATGGTTCTTTCCCATAAACTTCACTTACAGGATGATTACACCTCGTAAAATTCACTCACAGAGTGATGGATATATCTTGTAAAACCTCACACACAAAATGATGATTATACCTTGTAAACCTCACACACAGAATGATGGCTACACCTTGTAAACCTCACACACAGAATGATGGCTACACCTTGTAAACCTCACACACAGAATGATGGCTACACCTTGTAAACCTCACACACAGAATGATGGCTACACCTTGTAAACCTCACACACAGAATGATGGCTACACCTTGTAAACCTCACACACAGAATGATGGCTACACCTTGTAAACCTCACACACAGAATGATGGCTACACCTTGTAAACCTCACACACAGAATGATGGCTACACCTTGTAAACCTCACACACAGAATGATGGCTACACCTTGTAAACCTCACACACAGAATGATGGCTACACCTTGTAAACCTCACACACAGAATGATGGCTACACCTTGTAAACCTCACACACAGAATGATGGCTACACCTTGTAAACCTCACACACAGAATGATGGCTACACCTTGTAAACCTCACACACAGAATGGTGGCTACACCTTGTAAACCTCACACACAGAATGATGGCTACACCTTGTAAACCTCACACACAGAATGATGGCTACACCTTGTAAATCTCACACACAGAATGATGGCTACACCTTGTAAACCTCACACACAGAATGATGGCTACACCTTGTAAACCTCACACACAGAATGATGGCTACACCTTGTAAACTTGCCTTTCGGGGCTAAAGCTTCATATTTTTAAACTTTCAATGATCTGCCTAAGTTATGGGAGTCCATGGCAGGTGGTGGGAACAGAACAGATAATGGGGACAGACAAGGTATTGGGACTTAAACAATAATAGGGTCGGAACAGGTAGGGAGAGACAGAAATACGTCACTGGATCAGAAAAATTCGTAAAACCTTTACAGTAGGACCAGAAAAAGTCGTGGCGAAAAAGCAGGTTATGGTGTTAGAACAGGACCAGGTAAATAAGAGGTCGTGGGGTCAGAGATCGTGGATAAATAACAAAAAAAGGCACAATACCGTGACTGGAACGATACACAAATAACCCGCACATAGAAGACTTTTCGGTTCGACTTGGACCATTTACAGTCACACGGACCGAAACGTCGTCGCAAGCTCCTCTCTTCTATGTGCGGGTTATTTGTGTAAGATCGTGGAGTTAGGGCAGGACAACGGGTCAGAAAAGGTCATGGGGTCAGAGCAGACCATGAGATTAAAATAGGTAGCGGGGCCAGAAAGGGCCGTAGGGTGAGGAAAGATCGTGGAGGAAGAACAGTTCGTCTAATCAGAAGAAACAGTGGAATAAAGGGAAAGTGAATAAGATCTATAGGTGCGTCACGGACAGACACTTGGACCAGTCACGGTACCGTAGCCAAGTGCTGGCTACGGTAAGGAACAGTTTTCAGACTTTTTCACTTGTGTTCAGTATGATTCTCCTGCACCAGTGTCCAGCAGTAGTCAACCATCAAAGTGATCATCGGGTTTCCTTGATATCTCTTCTCCATGATGGCTGTCTTGCTGAAATCGTTCACCGTGGGGTTCTCTTTCACAGAAATTTTAGTGTTGGAGCAGACTTAGTTCAGATTTGATATCAGCTTCCCAAAATTAGTTATAAAAACATGTTTTTTTTTGACGTGAACTGAAGCCATTATTTTTAACGATGCACCTTCCTAGGGAACCATTTGGCATATCGACTAAAGAAAAAATTAGCTCAATACCGTGACTAGTTATTGGTCAACACCGGACCGAAAAGTCATTATAAATTTCAGTCTCCTATTTGCGGGTTATTTATGCACATTCCTACTAACACGCAATTTTTATAGTGATAAAAAGACATTATGTCAGAATTTAAACCTTGATTAAGATAACGTTTTGTTTGGATACTTAGCTTATTTTTGGTATGGTCTACAAGCTAAATGGAATACACTGGTAAGCCTCTACACAGACTTACTACATCATTGAAGTCATCACCAAAGTCATGGAACCATAACCAGGTGCTGAAGCCAGGGTCATGGTGCCGTAACAGGTGTTGAGGCCAGGGTCATGGTACCGTAACCAGGTGCTTAAGGCAGGGTCCCGGTACCGTAATCAGGTGCTGCAGGCAGGGTTATAGTACCGTAATCAGGTGCTGAAGGCTGAGTCGCGGAACGGTAACCTTGTGCTGAAAGGTCATGATACCGTAACCAGGTGCTGAAGGCAGGGTCACGGAATCGTAATCAGGTGCTGAAGGCAGGGTCATGGTACTGTAACCAAGTGCTACCGCTAGGGTCACAGTATCGTTGCCGGGTATTTGTGTTATCATTAGTGCTACGGTACCATGGCCAGGCACTGGCATTACCGTAATATTCACGGTACCATGGTCAGGCACTGGTAGCTATCGTAATAGTTATGGTACCGTGGCCAGGCACTGGCATTATCGTAATAGTCACAGTATCATGGCCAGGCACTGGCGTTATTGTAAAAGTTGCGGTACCAGGGCCAGGCACAGGCATTATCGTAATATTCACGGTACCATGGCCAGACGCTAGCATTATTACCGAAAATCACTCACTACAAAAGTAAAAGACTTGGCAGACGATGCAACATTCCCCCAATAAAAAGCAGGGATGTCACTAGCACGTTAAGAGACCATACAATAAGTGTCAGGGGCCCGAGACTGTTCAACTGCCTCCCAGCATACATAAGGGGGATTACCAACAGACCCTTGGCAGTCTTCAAGCTGGCACTGGACAAGCACCTAAAGTCGGTTCCTGACCAGCCGGGCTGTGGCTCGTACGTTGGTTTGCGTGCAGCCAGCAGTAATAGCCTGGTTGATCAGGCTCTGATCCACCAGGAGGCCTGGTCACAGACCGAGCCGCGGGGGCGTTGACCCCCGGAACTCTCTCCAGGTCCAGGTCCAGGTCCAGGTCCGATGGCTGTCCGTCGTAGGGTCTCAGAACTATCTTCTCCCTACCTGTGAAGTTGAACCAAGTGTGGGACTTCGATAACATTGGTGTTGCAGGTAACAAAAACGCCACTCATCTTTCTGTTGTTGAAGGCTTCGCTGAAGCGACAAGATATAACCAGGCTGGAGCCAGGTAATAGTTGCTTTGCATTAGTATC
>NC_091327.1:33363313-33375813 GCF_038502225.1 Cherax quadricarinatus
CTTTCATTCATTTCTCTCACTTCTCCAGTTCTTCCATTCACTCCTCCAGCCCCATCCATTATCCTGCAGTTCACCTTCCTAACTCACCTAGTTTCTCAGTCTCCTACCTCATTCATTCAGTTCTCTCCCTTGCTGGATTCGCAAAGGCTTTTGACAAATGTAACCGTGGAGAAGTTACACGTAAAATGAAGGGAGTAATTCTGACACTGAAAGTAGGTAAATAGATGCTTAAGATACAAATAGAACACAAAGAGTAGCAGTAAATAAAGCAATATCTTTCATTTGCAAAGAAAGAACTTAGTACTCCAAGGTACTCTCTTGATGCCTTTACTGTATCTCATCCTCATAGCGGACATAGTTAAAAACACTCCCCACAGTTTTTATCATCAATTTGCGAATGATAACAAAATAAGAATGAAAATCACTTCAGTAGAAGACACAGAATATTGCAAGAAGATATAAGCAAAGTCTTCCAGCAGGCAGTGGAGAATAACATGACATTTAGTAGTGACAAGTTGTAACTGCTGAGGTATGGGAAGATTGATAAGCTCAAAAGGGGCACCATATATATATATAAAAGGCGAGATCACCAAATAAAACGAAAGGATCATGTGAGAGACCTGGGAGTAATAAAGTCAGCTTACAAATATTTAAAAGAACATTAAGGCAAATGTCATGAAATCCAGAAAAATGATGGGGTAGATAGTGAAAATATTCAAAACAAGCAAAATAATGTAACACTATTTAGATAACTTGTTTCCACTTACTTTAAGACTTGTTAAGTGTTGACTGTTCCATTCAAAGCAGTGGAGATATTAAATCTGAAGCTGAAACAGATCATTTATGGTTCACATAGAGCCAATAATACATTGAAATTACTAGGAACACCTCAGAACCCTAAATAATTATTCTCTGAAGTGGAAAATAACAGAGAGACATGATAATATATACATGGAGGGTAATTAAGGACCTAGTCTCAAATCAGAACACTGCCATAACATGCTGGAGTGAGACATATACAAGAAAATGTAAAATAAACCCAGTGAAAAGCAGGGGAGCCGTGGGCGTAATAAGAGAATACTGTATCTATAAGCGTGATCCCAGACTATTCAGTATCTTACCAGAAGATATCAGAAACACTGCCGGAAGAAGTGTAGACATCTTCAAGTGTCAGATCATCCATGCTTTGAGGGATACTGAGGGTCAGAGGGACGCCAGCAGCAACATCCTAGTTGACCAGGCAAGCCCCAGACAAGTCTATCCTAACACCGGGCTGCGGGAGTAGGCAAATTCTCGAAACCCGTCAAAGTTACCAAAGGAAACATATACACTTCCATTCCACTCCTTTACTCTCACTTCTCCAGTCCCCTCCCTTACTCGCCTTGTTCCCTCCCCTACTCATGCAGTCCCTTCTCACTTCTCTAGTCCCCTTCCTGCAATCTCTTCCACACCCTAGTCCCTTTCCTCACTGCACTAGTCTCTTTCATCACTGCACTAATCTCTTTCATCACTGCACTAGTCCCTTTCCTCACTGCACTAGTCCCTTTCCTCACTGCACTAGTCCCTTTCCTCACTGCACTAGTCCCTTTCCTCACTGCACTAGTCCCTTTCCTCTCTCCACTAGTCCCTTTCCTCACTGCACTAGTCCCTTTCCTCACTGCACTAGTCCCTTTCCTCACTGCACTAGTCCCTTTCCTCACTGCACTAGTCCCTTTCCTCACTGCACTAGTCCCTTTCCTCACTGCACTAGTCCCTTTCCTCACTGCACTAGTCTCCTTCCTCACTCCACTAGTCCCTTTCATGACTCTTTCAGTTCAAATCACTTCTTAACTTAAAGAGTTTGGCAATTAAAAGGCAGCTCAGAAAAATTCTCATAGCTTTGTTCTGAGTTTGTTCGAGTTCCTTGAATCGTGTTTTATAACGAATCAGTTGATGGGCAGCATAGTCTGAAGCATCTGATATACATTAACATTGAAGCTCCACTCTTGTGCCATCACAGTGCCTTGATTTACCTTAATCTGTTATTATGATTTTGCACTGTTTCGTCCTTCATCTTCTGACCATTGCGTTTTTTCTTTTTTTTTCACCTTTCTGCACGCACCCTTAAAAAGCCGATAGTAAGATATCCAGCCAAGGATGTGCTGTTATTTCAGATTCCTCTACGTTACTTTTAAATTGCAAGAATACTTTTACTTTCTGTAATAGTTTTAAAAGTCCACTTCTCTTTGCCTCAAGTTCTTTCAATGTTACTTTAATTTTGCCATAGCATAGTGATTTAGTTAATATATCGGAACCCTCACCACTTCACCACAAAAGCAAAATATTAATTATGAACAATAGACAACATAGAAGCTGCGACACACCTTGTGCGTGCGATCAGTTCCACTCTATATAAAAGACTATTTTCCCTTTGAAACACTGCTTGTGCTGTTCGGTCTTTTAGATATTCCTTAATCCTCATTAGTAGTTTGCCGTTAACTATATTACATTATGTTTTCTTAAGGGCCATTTGAGGTACAGGAAAGATTAAAACTGTGAATAATCATTTAATGCAATATACAGGGCGTTTACTTTTATTCAAACTGTCTTTTAGTAGGAGTAAATTATATAATCTGCCTTGTGTAATAATGTGGTAAAAAATATTCGATCTAATAATAGTTATACATAAAATATAAGAAAAACTTCACTCCTTCTGCCTCTCTTCCTTTAGGAATCCTGATAAAGGTGGCGTCATTCCTTATTTTGCGAATATCTCTCGATGAATGTGATCAGTTATGCATGTAGAGTCCTCAGGAATTCTCGGTCAAGGCGATACTATCATTTGCAAGGGTTGGAGGTAGTCCTTATAAAATGTATTTTATAGGTTCCAATGCAGTTGGTGCGCCCACCAACTGCATCTTTCTGGAGACCTGTACCTGTGATGCGGTATTTTCGAAAATAGATTATTCTGTACCTTCCAGACACCACCAAGCGGTGAAGCAGCGGTGGAACCATCAGATGGCACCACATTGACACCACAAGCCGGTGAGATGGGTTGTTGCACCACCAGCTGTCATTTACCACCTGTTCAAGCCAGTAGCGGTATCCTGAGCCCGTCTGCAACGCGGTCAGTTGCCAAGGCTACCAGTTGGCACCTTGCAATTCTTGTGGCACTGCTCCAGCTGCAGACGCTTCCAGTTGGCACCCTTAGTACTATCTGTGGCACTTGGCTACGTGCCCACACCCCTGGGCAGTCTCATTGCCTCTCTTACACAATGCTTCCAGCTATTATGTTGCTTGCTAGAGTTCTCAGTATCAGCTGCAGCACCCCAGCTCCAGCAATAGCATCATCAGCAAAAAGATATAACGCCCTCAGCACCAGATGTGGCACCCTCAACACCAGCTGTAGTAGTATCAGCACAAGCAATGGCACCCTCAGCATTAGCTGCGGCTCCCTCAGTCCCAGCTGTGACACTCTCAGTACTAACTGTGGTACTATTAGCACCAACTGTAGCACCCTCAGTAACATCAATGACACCTTCAGCACCAACTTTAGCCATATCAGCAGAATCTGTGTTTCCATGAGCCCCGGCTGTGGCACCAGAAACACCTGCTGTGGAACACTCATCACAAGCTGGAACATCCTCAACACCAGCTGTTCACCCAAAACATTGACTGAGGCCCCCTCAACACCATCTGTTAACGAAAGAACATAAGGAAGAAGGAACGCTGCAGCAGGCCTACTGGCCCATGCGAGGCAGGTCAAATTCTCTTACCGGCTTGAGTCTATGCCTTAACCTAGTCAGGTCAGGTCACGTTCACTTAAGGAAGGAGTACGGCATCTGATCTAGTAGCACAAGCTAGTCAGGTCCAACTCACACCCACCCACACCCACTCATGTATTTATCCAACCTATTTTTAAAACTCCACAACGTCTTAGCCTCTATGATGGTACTTGGGAGTTTGTTCCACTCATCCACAACTCTGTTTTTAGCACTGGCTGTGGCACCTACAACACCAGTTGTGACACCCATAACACTGTCTGTGGCACCCTCAACACCAGCTGTAGCACCCTCAATACTGGCTGTGTCACTCTCAACACTAGCTGTGGTACCCCAGTACTGGCTGCGGCACCCTCGACACCAGCTGCGGCACCCTCAACACAAGCTGTGGCACTCTCAACACTGGCTTTGGCACTCACAACACTAGCTGTGGCACCCTAAACACTGGCTGTGGCACCAACAACACTGGCTATGGCACCCTCCATACTCGGGTCGCTATCAGTGATATAGAATGAGGAAGGAACTAGGGAGCGAGAAAGGTGAATGAGAAAGAGAAGGGAGAGGGGTCGAGTGAGAGAGGAAAAACGAGGAGGGAGAGGTGGAGTGTGAGGAGAGAACCAGGGGTTGTGTGTGGGGAGAGGGCCAGGGGTTGTGTGTGTGGGGAGAGGGGCAGGGGTTGTGTGTGTGTTGGGAGAGGGCCAAGGGGTTGTCTGTGTGTGTGTGTGTGTGTGTGTGTGTGTGTGGAGAGAGGGCCAGGGGTTGCGTGTGTGGGGAGAGGGCCAAGGGGTTGTGTGTGTGTGTGTGTGTGTGGAGAGAGGGTCAGGGACTGTGTGTGGGGAGAGGGCCAGGGGTTGTGTGTGTGGGGAGAGGGCCAGGGGGTTGTATGTGTGTGGGGAGAGAACAGGGGTTGTATGTGGGGAGAGGACCAGGGGATGTGTGTGCAGAGAGGGCCAGGGGTTGTGTGTGGGGAGATAGCCAGGGGTTGTGTGTGTGGGCAGAGGGCCAGGGGTTGCGTGTGGGGAGAGGGCCAGGGGTTGTCGAGAGGGCCAGGGGTTGCGTGGCAAGAGGGTCAGGGGTTGCGTAGGGAGAGGGCCAAGGGTTGTCTGAGGAAAAAGCCAGGGGTTGCGTGGGGAGAGGGCCAGGGGTTATGTGGGGAGAGGGCCAAGGGTTGTGTGAGGAGAGAGTCAGGGGTTGTGTGGGGAGAGGGCCAGGAGTTGTGTGTGGAGAGATGGCCAGGGGTTGTGTGTGTGGGGAGAGGGTCAGGGGTTGTGTGTGGGGAGAGGGCTAAGGGTTGGCGAGAGGACCAGGGATTGCGTGGGGAGAGGGCCAGGGGTTGTGTGTGTGGAGAAGGCCAGGAGTTGTGTGGGGAGGGGGGCCAGGAGTTGCGTGGGGAGGGGGGCTAGGGGTTTGTGTGGGGAGGGGGGCCAGGGGTTGCGTGGGGAGAGGGCCAGGGGTTATGTGTGGAGAAGGCCAGGAGTTGTGTGGGGAGGGGGGCCAGGGGTTGTGTGTGGAGGCAGGCCAGTGGTTGTGTGGGGAGGGGGCCAGGGGTTGTGTGTGGGGGAGATAGCCAGGGGTTGTGTGTGTGGGCAGAGGGCCAGGGGTTGCGTGTGGGGAGAGGGCCAGGGGTTGTCGAGAGGGCCAGGGGTTGTGTGGCGAGAAGGTCAGGGGTTGCGTAGGGAGAGGGCCAAGGGTTGTCTGAGGAAAAGGCCAGGGGTTGCGTGGGGAGAGGGCCAGGGGTTATGTGAGGAGAGGGCCAAGGGTTGTGTGAGGAGAGGGTCAGGGGTTGTGTGGGGAGAGGGCCAGGGGTTGTGTGTGGAGAGATGGCCAGGGGTTGTGCGTGTGGGGAGAGGGTCAGGGGTTGTGTGTGGGGGGAGGGCCAAGGGTTGTGTGTGTGGAGAAGGCCAGGAGTTGTGTGGGGAGGGGGGCCAAGAGTTGCGTGGGAGAGAGCCAGGGGTTATGTGTGGAGAAGGCCAGGAGTTGTGTGGGGAGGGAGGCCAGGGGTTGTGTGGGGAGGGAGGCCAGGGGTTGTGTGGGGAGGGGGGCCAGGGGTTGGGTGGGGAGGGGACCTGGAGTGGCGTCAGCGGAAGGTCTGGCATATTGAGCAAGTGCCAATAATCCCTCACTGGCATTATTGGCACCTGCAGCTCTCAGCCTTCAACTCTCCTCTTATAATTAACACCACCGCCTTACCTGCCTATATAATAAGCGACATATATATTACTTGAGACAGAATAAACATCTTATAATTACGTATCCTTGACAAGGTACCTTCTCACTGTTGCCTCGTTTTTTTTTTCTTGTCATAACTCTCGTTTATAATTTAGAAAAGTCTCATTAGATTAGCTTCAAAATTTTAACACTGGTTTACTATAACTATGGAAAGGTTCATTTTATGTTTCCGTGCAATAATTTGAGAAGGTCTCGTTGGCTGGGCTTCAGACTTTCATCGCTGATATATCCTAATTAGATAAAAGGATTAACTTGTTACTGTAGCGAGTTGGTGCCAATTTATCAAATACTAAGTTTTTATATTGTTACGTTTTTACCGAGAATTATATCGAATCAGATTTGCACGACTTTAATCGTCAACTGCTGAAACAATTTTTGAGAAGACTGCATGATTGTATATTGTCGATCGAATTCTGCGCGATACCTGAAGAATAACCTCTCTGATAGGCTTCAAACTTTTAGCACGAGTGTACTTTGCTAAGCAAGTTATTCTAATTGCAACTGGGCTGCATCAGTTCCAATTCTTCAATTATATTAAACAAATTGTTAAAATGTTTTTTATTCAATTATTGGAGAGTGCCTCTTTAGATCGGTTTCAAACTTTCATCATCAGCGTGTCTTGTCTTGAGAAAGATTTTATTTTTTATTGTATTCTGTATTAAAGTTTTTGGAATATTGTACTTACTCTTCCGGGCTTCTAAGAAATTGTACTTGAAAAATTAAAAAAAAAAAAATAACTGTTATCATCTATACCATGTATATTTATGCGCATGCTTCGTCAGTCAAAAGCAGATGTAGATAAGTGATTTTGAGGTTATCAGTCCCTCAGCATTGAATGAAGGTGCTCACATCTTTTCCCTTAAACGGAGGCATGAGAACATAGCCTTATATATACGAGCTAGAGGTAAAGTGTGTCAGCAGGAGATGACATCATACGGTGCCCACTAGTGGAAGTACGTCATCCTAAACACTTGTTAGCAACAGAGTTGTTCAATTCGTTCTCTACTGCAAGATGCCACGATGTTGCTATAAATGTAATAAATATAAGTCACTTAAGTATTTTTATTGTCGCAACTTAGTGCTGCTCATGTGTCTTACTCAACAACTTTGTGGTACTGTGTACTATTTATACGATACTTATCTGACACAGCAACACCATAGCATCATCACAGGGGATGTGCCTTCTCCAATTTTTTTGCTAACAAGTGTTTAGCATGACCTACTTCCTCTAGTCTAGGGGAACCCAATCAACTATGTCGTCATCTGCTGCTACACCTCATTTCTAACTTCAGTAACTAATTTTCTAACCTTATGCTTCTGCTTTAGAGTTAGGAACGGAAATCCTTCTATCGAAGCTAAGGGACTGACCACCTCAGAATCACCGCTTTACTTCAAGTGTCTCCAGTATTATAATAGATTATTCGAGCGAAGAAGTTTACTGCGCATGCGAAACACTTTAACAATAAAAATAACTAAGCATCTCGCTCTTCAGCTTAGTGATGAATTGTAAGCTTTATTTAGTTTTGTTTACTGCCCAAAAGACTCGTCCATAGAAAAAAAAATCTATAAATAAAATACTTTCACCTGTCAAAGTCGCGGATTTTTGTAGCAGGTTGTGCCCTCGTCGGCGTGGGTGGGTGCCAGGTGTCCCTTGGCACTCTTGCTCCTAGAGGAACGTGATCACCACCAAGGTGCCACACGTCTCAGCCCATAATCAATGTCAGACGACACACAAATGGTGTTGCACAAGTTGGTAGATGATGCAGCACCGAGTGTAGCCAGGTGTTACATAAGAGAGTAATCGTAGTGCAGTGTCTAATGGTCCGTGTAGATAGATGTTTCCTGATAGCAGTTTCCTGAGGGTTCAAGAGTTATATTGTCAGTATGTTAAAGCTGACTCTAAATATAGTTGTACAAAACTAGGGTAAAGCAATAATTATTGTATATTCTAAACACTGTCATTTATGCAAATTCTCTTCCTTAAAGATCATATTGTCATTATTCTGTTTCATAAGATGACTAGAACAACTGAGAATAACGCAGTCATTATTCAGTTGTTCCCTGTCAGCATGTCTGCCTTCAGACCTGCAGATTTCCAGGCTTCTTTCGTCCCCCACATAAACTTGTCGCATGCAACAAACGAAATCATATAAAATTCTACATTGGTTTCAATCTATCCTACACTTTCCTTATACTATGTCAAATCCTTAATGATCTCCAAATTTGCATTTAGACAGGTCGCTGGCTACGTTGGCGGTTCCTTTATTCTTGGGGAAATAGCGCTCTCTTGCCTGGTAGTGTTAAAGATGCAAAGTCTTTTACAGATAATGATGAAATAGGGAGGAAAGCAAAGTTTTGTGAATACATAGTGTATATATGTGCATTCGTCTTCTTTTTGCACTGGTCTCTATACTACGTATGCTCTTATAAGAATCCAATAACTTCTTTTTAAGCCTTGGTAATGGGACTTGACTCAATATACAACAAATCGTCATTATTGGCGAGTTTTGAATACACTTGAACAAAACAGTTCTTTCATCGTGTCTGCACAGAAGTACGTTGAGTAAAGGATCGACTACATTTAGCCACTCTTCTAGGTTGCCAGGATTAAGCCTTCTGGCCACTATGATCAAGACAGCGTCTGTGTAGCGTATCCATATCATTTTGTTGGTTTAATGGCTGCAAATCTCTCCGCCACTAAATACTTCATGCTTCGTGGCCATTCCTAAACGTTATTAGTAGATAAAGCACATAATGCACAAGAATTAAAATAAGCATATAATTTAATAAGCTCGACTAAATATTTAGCTTCTATGAGAATATTATGATCGTCAAAAATCTTTCTGCATAAAAGGTCGAAGTCCTGGACTGTAATTATATTATTAAAATGCGATGTGCCATCCAGACTTGCAATTTTTTTTTTTTTTTTTTGGATATTCCTGATATGGTTAAAATCAGCGGAAGTTTTAAGTGCACACTGCTAATAGTCCTCATTAGCTTCAAGAAATGCTTTTCAAAAACTCCGTCAAATTAGTGTGGATCACTATTAATGCCAGACGAATAGGCTTTTATGGGATTTAGGAAGCCCACGTATGCGCGCTGGTCTAGGACTCCTTGAAGAAGTCTTTTGCACTGATCTGTATATTTGAGAGCCCAACAACTGCTGGCTCACCGATGCTGGACTCAGTGGTATAAGTATTCGACTCAGAATTACACACAGCGCTGGCACACAGTGTATGGATGCAGGCTAGAGTTATATTTAGAATATCTGGGACTGTCTGTAAGGTAGACTGCGAAATTTCCCAAATATCGATTTATAGTCTTTTAATCTTCCAGACAAATACATAAGATTTCTTCAAGTCTACGTTCGTAAAAAAAGGCAAAACCAGTTCCAAGAATACGAACTTCATACGACTGTAGGAAAGTGTAAAAACAGCTGGGACCAGCTGCTGGAATACTCAAGAAAATGTTGGCTAGACTTTAGACAATACAAATATTATGAAAATCAGTAACGAGAAAATGAGACAAATTCCATTATGGGGAGAGGGAAAGACCAGAGTCATTGTGTCACTTGGGAGAGGGATCAGAATCATTGTATAGCCTGGGAGGAGGACCAAAGCCATTGTACAACCCGGGAAAGAGACTAGTACCATCGTACAACTTGAGCGGGACCCAACTTAGGTGGGAGATCAAAGCCATCATGTTATTTGGGAGGGACCGCAAAGCCATTAAAGCATCTGAGAATGCTGCAAATTATGAAAGGAGCCCGGAGCCTCCATACCGTCTAAGAAGGCGACCAGTACTATCATATTTCTGGCACAGAAGAAACTCAAGGAAACAATCTTTATCCAGAAATAACAAACTAAAACAAGGGAGAAAAAAAATAAAAATCAGTGCTCAATAACCTGAACAAGGAATCTCTCAAATTGCTATGCATTAACGGGTAAATATGAAGAGCTACGCAACAACAATTTTTTTTCCACAGTCAGGCACAGGGAGGGTGAGCGGAATGGGTAGCTTACGCGCAAATTATTATATGGTGTCATGAGAAGAAGTGCAGGGATGTCAACACGAATATTATTGGCGTCTTCTCAACACCATGCCGTCATCACCTGCCTCCTCTCCTCGTAACCTTCATACCTGATGTACAAATTAATTTTGTTTCTTTGCCCTAAATAAAGAGCTGATTGGGTTGTTTCAGCATTCGGTAATTTGCAAATTTAAATTATGAAATTTCACCACATCCTGAATATTTTAGTGAAGTGCTACGAACATTAGTTACTGAGTGCTTAAATATTATTGGTATTAATTCTACATTTATGTATTCTGTTGCATTCTAATATGTAATACAATAGTGTGTGTTCATCTTCCTCTCCGCACACTTTACAATGTTCTCTCTAATCTAGAAGTTGTTACAACAATTTACCACATTAACAGATAACATAAACGAATCCTAGACACAACCATCTTAACTCTACATTATTCTTACTATACGCTAATGTTTTATTAATGCCACCATATTGCAACATTGTACAAATTCACTAATTTGTATCTTATCTTTCTCACTGAACACATTTGAGTGATTTTGCCTTTGTGATGTGTCGCAATATTGCTCTAAATCAGATCTGTTTTCTGTTTGCGCTCTAAAATCCTGTGCCTTATCAGTTTGTATAATTTCCTGCGATATTGCTAAGGGAACGCATTCGTACTAGTATTGTTTCCTAGTATTGTAACATCTCATATGTCAACTAAAATGTTACTTGAGTTTAAACTTAATAAATTTGGCACTTATATGTTATTAATGCAACTGCTCATCATTTTTACCACCTGAGTTGTAAATGAAAAGCAATTAATTCAACTGGATTGAATATTGCCTAATTCTGAACTGTTGCAATATATTCAAGATATCGTACAAATGCTTAATTTCTAGCTTTAAGTAAACCTTGATCTGGAAACACCAGATTCATGATTCAGCGATGCATCGGTGTATACCTGGTGCAAGCCTCCTTCACTTTAACTGTTGATAATGTCTACACATATTTCCCTCATTACATCTGCGATACATATAATTTCCTCATACTGACTTTGACCAGTTTTTCACTCTCTTCCCACAGAGGACTCCCATTCTGTCCTTACTGTTATGATAGAGTTCGCGATTCCATTCACAATATTTTAAGTATTTATCAAATATATGTTTCTTTTAACGATATTGCTATAAGTTTTATAACGTGCACGATCTAAATAACAATAGCATTCCACTCTTTCATGGAAGCTATGTTCATTTAATATCACATATCTGAGAGTCCCTTCCAAAAACCTCATCAAGAGTAATCCATTCCTTACATCACTTGCAAAAGCAGTTGCTCAAAACTCGCTTAGCTGTTAGTAATAATAAATCACAAATTATACACAGTGATGGATGCAAGCAGGAGTCTACTGGCAGGGCTGCATCTGATCATGTTGCGACGTCCCTACCTGGAGTCTACCTGGAGGGTATTCCGGGGATCAACGCCCCCGCGGCCTGGTCCATGATCAGGCCTCCCGGTGGATCAGAGACTGATCAACCAGGCTGTTACTGCTGGCCGCACGTAGTCCAACGTACGAACCACAGCCCGGCTGATCCGGCACCGACTTCAAGGATCTGTCCAGCTCCCTCTTGAAGGCAGCCAGGGGCCTATTGGTAATTCCCTTTATGCATGGTGGGAGGCTGTTGAACAGTCTTGGGCCACGGACACATATGGTGTTTTTTTAGTGTACCAGTGGCGCCAATACTTTTCACTGGGGGTATTTTACACCGCCTGTCAAGTCTTTTACTTTCGTAGGCAGTGATTTCTGTGTGCAGATTCGGGATCATTCCTTCTAGGATTTTCCAACTGTAGATTATGATATATCTCTCTCGCCTGCGTTCCATCGTGTACAAGTCAAGTGCTTCCAAGCATTCTAAGTAGTTGAGGTGTTTGATAGAACTTATATGTGCAGTAAAGGTTCTCTGTACACTCTCTAGATCTACAATTTCACCTGCTTTGAATGGAAATGTTAATGCTTAGCAATTTTCCATCTTAGAGAGAATAAGTGTTTTGAAAAGGATCATCACTGGCTTGGCATCTCTTGTTTTGAACGTTCTCATTATCCATCCTATCATTTTCTTTGCAGCTGTGATCGTGGCACTGTTGTGATCCTTGAAAGTGAGATCCTCAGACATTACCACTCCCAGGTCCCTCACATTATTTTCCGCTCAATTGTATGATCAGAGTTTGTAGTATACTCGTTTCTAGTTATTATCTCCTCCAGTGTTCCATAACAGAATAGTTGGAATTTGTCTTCTATTACAACCCAGGAACTCAAAGGCCTGTTATCCTGGGTGTAAAGGGAGCAAAATAAACACAGCAGGAAAACTTTGAATTATATTATCCTTCACCAAGTATAGACAGAAGTATGTGCACTATGTACACTATGTACAGCAATAGGTATTAGTGCACGCCACGGTAATCAAGGTAGAATTGAAGCCAA
>NC_091327.1:33380813-33383313 GCF_038502225.1 Cherax quadricarinatus
ACGAATAAACATGAGGAATGGCAAGAAAGAATCAATGAGAAGTCCCCAGACATCATAGCAGTTACAGAAACAAAACTCACGGAGACAATAACAGATGCAATCTTCCCACCAGGATACCAGATCATGAGGAAAGATAGAAGGGGCAGGGGGGGAGGTGGGGTTGCTCTGCTCGTAAAAAACAGATGGAAATTCGAGAAAATGGAAGGCAAAGACGAGACGGGAGAAAGAGACTACATAGTAGGTACACTTCAGTCTGGGGAGCACAAGGTGGTCATTGCAGTGATGTATAATCCACCACAGAACTGCAGGAGGCCAAGAGAGGAATATGAAGAGAGCAACAGAGCAATGGTGGACACACTTGCTGAGGTGGCAAGGAGAGCTCACTCCAGCAGAGCAATGTTGCTGGTTATGGGGGATTTCAACCACAGGGAGATTGACTGGGAAAACCTGGAGCTACATGGGGGTCCTGCAACATGGAGAGCCAATTTGTTGGAAGTGGTGCTGGAAAACCTCATGTGTCAACATGTTAAGGACACTACCAGAGTGAGAGGGGAGGATGAACCAGCAAGATTGGACCTTGTGTTCACCCTGGGCAGTTCAGACATTGAGGACATCACGTATGAGAGTCCCCTAGGAGCTAGCGACCACGTGGTTCTGTGCTTTGAATACATAGTAGAGTTGCAAGTGGAGAGAGTAACAGGAGTTGAATGGGAAAAGCCTGACTATAAAAGAGGGGACTACATAGGGTTGAGGAACTTCCTGCAGGAGGTTCCGTGGGACAGAGAACTGACAGGAAAGACAGTAAACGAAATGATGGAATATGTAACAACAAAATGCAAGGAGGCAGTGGAAAGGTTTATTCCCAAGGGCAACAGAAACAATGGGAAGACCAGAACGAGCCCCTGGTTTACCCGACGGTGTAAGGAGGCAAAAACAAAGTGCAATAGAGAATGGAAAAAGTACAGAAGGCAGAGAACACACGAAAATAGGGAGATCAGTCGCAGAGCCAGGAACGAGTATGCACAGGTAAGGAGGGAGGCCCAGCGACAGTATGAAAATGACATAGCATCGAAAATCAAGACTGACCCGAAATTGTTGTATAGCCACATCAGGAGGAAGACAACAGTCAAAGACCAGGTGATCAGATTGAGGACAGAAGGGGGAGAACTCACAAGAAATGATCAGGAGGTATGTGAGGAGCTAAACAGGAGATTTAAGGAAGTTTTTACAGTAGAGACAGGAAGGGCTGTGGGAAGACAGCACAGAAGGGAACACCAAGAGGGAATATACCAACAAGTGTTGGATGACATACGAACAACCGAGGAGGAGGTGCAGAAGCTGCTAAGTGACCTTGATACCTCAAAGGCGATGGGACCGGACATCTCCCCATGGGTCCTTAGAGAAGGAGCAGAGATACTGTGCGTGCCCCTAACCACAATCTTCAACACATCCCTTGAAACTGGGCAACTACCTGAGAAATGGAAGACAGCAAATGTAGTCCCCATATTTAAGAAAGGAAACAGAAATGAGGCACTAAACTACAGACCTGTGTCTCTGACATGTATTGTGTGCAAAGTCATGGAGAAGATTATCAGGAGGAGAGTGGTGGAACACCTGGAACGGAACAAGATTATAAATGAAAACCAGCATGGGTTCATGGAAGGCAAATCCTGTGTCACAAACCTCCTGGAGTTTTATGACAAGGTAACAGAAGTAAGACACGAGAGAGAGGGGTGGGTTGATTGCGTTTTCCTAGACTGCAGGAAGGCCTTTGACACAGTTCCCCACAAGAGATTAGTGCAGAAGCTGGAGGATCAGGCGCATATAACAGGGAGGGCACTGCAATGGATCAGGGAATACCTGACAGGGAGGCAGCAACGAGTCATGGTACGTGAAGAGGTATCACAGTGGGCGCCTGTGACGAGCGGGGTCCCACAGGGGTCAGTTCTAGGACCAGTGCTATTTTTGATATATGCGAACGACATGATGGAAGGAATAGACTCTGAAGTGTCCCTATTCGCAGATGATGTGAAGTTGATGAGAAGAATTAAATCGGATGAGGATGAGGCAGGACTGCAAAGAGACTTGGACAGGCTGGACATGTGGTCCAGAAACTGGCTTCTCGAATTCAATCCTGCCAAATGCAAAGTCATGAAGATTGGGGAGGGGCAAAGAAGACCGCAGACAGAGTATAGGCTAGGTGGACAAAGACTACAGACCTCACTCAGGGAGAAAGACCTTGGGGTGACCATAACACCGAGCACGTCACCGGAGGCACACATCAACCAAATAACTGCTGCAGCATACGGGCGCCTGGCAAACCTGAGAATAGCGTTCCGATACCTTAATAAGGAATCGTTCAAGACACTGTACACTGTGTATGTCAGGCCCATACTGGAGTATGCAGCACCAGTCTGGAACCCACACCTGGTCAAGCACGTCAAGAAGTTAGAGAAAGTACAAAGGTTTGCAACAAGGCTAGTCCCAGAGCTCAAGGGAA
>NC_091327.1:33385813-33395358 GCF_038502225.1 Cherax quadricarinatus
CTGAGGAAAGACAGAAGGAACAGGGAAGGGGGTGGAGGAGTGGCACTGCTGATCAAAAATCGCTGGAATTTTGATGAGCTGGAGAGAGGAGACAGCAGAGATGAAAGTGATTACATAGCGGGAACGCTTCACTCTGGAGGTCCTAAGGTGGTAATTGCAGTGATGTATAACCCACCAGAGAACAGCAGGAGGCCAAGGCAAGAGTATGACGAGAGCAATAGAGTGATGGTTGACACACTGGCTGCAGTAGCCAGAAGAGCTCATGCATGCAGGGCAAAGCTCCTGGTCATGGATGACTTTAACCACAAGGAGATTGACTGGGACAACTTGGAGCCACATGGTGGCCAAGATACATGGAGGGCTAAGATGATGGAGGTGGAACTGGAAAACTTCATGTACCAACATGTAAGGGACACTACAAGAGAGAGAGGAGAGGATGAACCAGCAAGACTGGACTTAGTATTCACCTTGAGTAGTGCAGATATTGAGGACATCACATATGAAAGACCCCTTGGGGCCAGCGATCATGTGGTTTTGAGCTTTGAATACACAATAGAGTTACAAGTGGAGGGGGAAGCAGGAAGGCCAGGACAAATGAAGTCAAACTACAAGAAAGGGGACTACACGGGAATGAGGAACTTCCTGAAAGAGGTTCAGTGGGACAGAGAACTGGCAGGGAAGCCAGTTGATGAGATGATGGAATATGTAGCAACAAAATGCAAGGAGGCTGAGGAGAGGTTTGTACCCAAGGGAAACAGGAATAATGAAAAAGCCAGGATGAGCCCATGGTTCACCCAAAGGTGAAAGGAGGCAAAAACGAAGTGTGCTAGAGAATGGAAGAAATATAGAAGGCAAAGGACCCAGGAGAATAAGGAGAGCAGTCATAGAGCCAGAAACGAATATGCGCAGATAAGAAGGGAGGCCCAACGACAATATGAAAACGACATAGCAGCGAAAGCCAAATCTGACCCGAAGCTGTTATACAGCCACATCAGGAGGAAAACAACAGTCAAGGACCAGGTAATAAGGCTAAGGAAGGATGGCGGAGAGACAACAAGAAATGACCGTGAAGTATGTGAGGAACTCAACAAGAGATTCAAAGAAGTGTTCACAGAGGAGACAAAAGGGGCTCCAGAAAGACAGAGAGGTGGGGCACACCACCAGGTGCTGGACACAGTACACACAACCGAGGAAGAAGTGAAGAGGCTTCTGAGTGAGCTAGATACCTCAAAGGCAATGGGGCCAGATAACATCTCTCCATGGGTCCTGAGAGAGGGAGCAGAGGCGCTATGTGTATCCATAACAGCAATATTCAATACATCTATCGAAACAGGGAGATTGCCTGAGGCATGGAAGACAGCAAATGTAGTCCTAATCTTTAAAAAAGGAGACAGACATGAAGCACTAAACTACAGACCAGTGTCACTGACATGTACAGTATGCAAAGTCATGGAGAAGATTATCAGGAGAAGAGTGGTGGAACACCTAGAAAGGAATGATCTCATCAACAGCAGCCAACATGGTTTCAGGGACGGGAAATCCTGTGTCACAAACCTACTGGAATTCTATGACATGGTGACAGCAGTAAGACAAGAGAGAGAGAGGGGGGTGGGTGGATTGCATTTTCTTGGACTGCAAGAAGGCGTTTGACACAGTACCACACAAGAGATTAGTGCAAAAACTGGAGGACCAAGCATGGATAACAGGGAAGGCACTACAGTGGATCAGGGAATACTTGTCAGGAAGACAGCAGCGAGTAATGGTACGTGGCGAGGTGTCAGAGTGGGCACCTGTGACCAGCGGGGTCCCACAGGAGTCAGTCCTAGGACCAGTGCTGTTTCTGGTATTTGTGAACGACATGCCGGAAGGAATAAACTACGAGGTGTCCCTTTTTGCAGATGACATGAAGTTGATGAGAAGAATTCATTCGATCGAAGACCAGGCAGAACTACAAAGGGATCTGGACAGGCTGCAGACCTGGTCAAGCAATTGGCTCCTGGAGTTCAATCCCACCAAGTGCAAAGTCATGAAGATTGGGGAAGGGCAAAGAAGACCGCAGACGGAGTACAGTCTAGGGGGCCAGAGACTAAAAACTTCACTCAAGGAAAAAGATCTTGGGGTGAGTATAACACCAGGCACATCACCTGAAGCGCACATCAACCAAATAACTGCTGCAGCATATGGGCGCCTGGCAAACCTCAGAAAAGCATTCCGACATAAGGAATCGTTCAGGACCCTGTACACCGTGTACGTTAGGCCCATATTGGAGTATGCGGCACCAGCTTGGAACCCACACCTAGCCAAGCATGTAAAGAAACTAGAGAAAGTGCAAAGGTTTGTAACAAGACTAGTCCCAGAGCTAAGAGGTAAGTCCTACGAGGACAGGTTAAGGGAAATCAACCTGAAGACACTGGAGGACAGGAGAGATAGGGGGGACATGATAACGACTTACAAAATACTGAGAGGAACTGACAAGGTGGACAAAGACAGGATGTTCCAGAGACTGGACACAGCAACACGGGGACACAGTTGGAAGCTGAAGGCACAGATGAATCACAGGGATGTTAGGAAGTATTTCTTCAGCCACAGAGTAGTCAGGAAGTGGAATAGTTTGGGAAGCGATGTAGTGGAGGCAGGATCCATACATAGCTTTAAGCAGTGGTACGATAAAGCTCATGATTCAGGGAGAGTGACCTAGTAGCGACCAGTGAAGAGGCGGGGTTAGGAGCTTGGACTCGACCCCTGCAACCTTAACTATGTGAGTACAACTAGGTGAGTACACACTCACACACACATTGAATTACCGTATTTTTCGGCGTCGAAGAAGCTATTTTTTTCCTCAAAATATGTCTTGAAAATTATCCCAGCGTCATGGAGACGAAGGTTACATAAGAACACAAGAAAGTAGGAGTGCTGCAGCAGGCCTAGTGGCCAATGTTAGACGGACCTATGTCACACCCGCATTGCTCAGAGGCCTCAACGTAAGCCTAGATAAGTTTTTCGATTCTAAACAGTAATCTAAGCTCTTGTATCTGACCCAGTAATGAATTGTGTGAACTATTTTGCACAAATACCCAGTAATAATATTTTTACTCACGTCAAACGATCCTAATATTAAGGGAACATTATCAGATATTAAAGCACAATACACAAATAACACGCACATAGAAGAGACGAGCTTACGATGACGTTTCGGTCCGACTTGGACCATTTACAAACAAGGATCGAAACGTCGTCGTAAGCTCCTCTCTTCTGTGTGTGAGTTATTTATGTATCGTCCCAGTCGTGGTATTGTGCCTTTTTTTTTGTTATTAAAATCATAAGCAAAATTGCAATATATAATAATTACACAACAAAAGCCGCCATTTGAGCACCGTAAGTTTGTTGTGGTCGTGTTGCAGTACAGATGTACTCTATTAATAGTAAAATTAATATATTTATAAACATAAATATAAAATATTTTTAAAACGCTTGAAAAAAAAATCACAAATCAATATGTAGTCCTAGCCGTAGACACACTCAACACACGCATCAAGACAGTGAGCAGAAAGAGAACATGGTCAGTCAGGGTCCGTACGTGACTCATGTGAGTGATAGTGTGCAGATGTTTAATTACAGCTAAACTGAGTGACAATGAGACACAAAAATGCTGCTAAGCACAAGAAAAACTGAAGAACTATTCAGCACACAAAGACAAACAATGAAAATCAAGAACCCCAGTAAAAATAAGTCTGACTTTTGGGTTTTTCCTATATATGATAATTTGTGTAACTATATTTATGTGTTCTGTACCTAGATAAACATACTAATTTGAAAATTTAAGCGATGATGTAAGAAGAACAGAAGGAAATATGTTTTTGGTCAATGCTGAACATTGCTCATTACGAGTTGTTGACTCTGCAAAGAACATTTTTCTGACAGTTCTGGATGTATGAACATTTTAGAGTCAGGATTGGGATTTAGCAAATCTAGAATAATCGCCTGTATACTGGTGCGTTTCTTAGTGTTGTTTAACGTAAATGTAGCGCGTTTTAGGTGATGCAGCTGACTGGCAAACCTGCCAGTTAGCTCCCTTAGGTTTAACATAACTGTATTACCATTATTACTATGGATACCGTTTCTGTATTTTTTTTTTCCAAAATTTACCCAGTCAGAGCTGGGGGAAAGGGGCGTCCTCGACACCGAAGCATCTTGTTATCCGTAAAACAAAGAACTACATGACAAAGTTGATAAGTTTGCAAAGAAAGTACCCTGAAGGAAAATGTAGAATCTAGCCTTGGTATATCTGTGTCTAGCATTAAGAATAGTACTAGAGAGAAGCAAATAATGCAAGTGAATATCATAGGAATGCGGTTAGACGCCACAGTAGATCTACCTCTCACTTTAATTACATGAATGTAGATAAGCATGTCTACTGAGCAACTTGCAATGTAAGCACACTGACTGATGTTACACTTGCCAGGTTTGGTCATCATCTTACATAAATGATGACCAAACTAAATGCAAAGTATGTGGTCAGCCTTATGATCATTTTTTTTTTGAGCACTGTGTGCTTTGTAGCAGATAAGACAATTATGGTCACATTCGTCGCTTGACCTCTGGGAAGAGCGGACGTGCGCTTGGACTGCCCCCTACTGACAAATGGCGCAGCAGGGACGACGACACGTAAACACTGCATAGAATTGGTGCGAGGGGCGGTGTCTGCACAGAATGCTTCCGTATTGCTACCAGCCATTACTTGTGATACTTATTGTGTCGCCAACGAGGAGTTATATGGTGTGGCATTAAACGGTGCATACAGGATCTTCGTCAAACTCCGCAACGCCGGTGTCTACGAGAATTTGGTAGACAGGTTTCAAGAGGTTTGTCTCGACGTCAACCCTGCTGTAAGTGTGTGACTGCGTGACGTGTCTCGTTATTACACGTGGATGAAGGTCCGAATGTGCCTTCTGAGGCAGACAAGCAGGATCTTCGAGCTGTTTTTGAACGATATGGGATGGTTCACATGGCTACGCTGGGAAAGTGGACAAAAGGAACGTATGCTGGACTACCTGAGTGAACGTTCACGTTGAAAATGACGTGAGACACCCCATCCCGTCATTTGTGATCTTTGAAGATTCCAGGACGCAAGCAATGGTCACATATGCGGGGCAGATTCGCATTGGCCGAGAATGTGGGGCCTATGATCACATTGCGGCGCAGTGTGATCGTCGGCAGGGGTCTAAGGAAGCTGGATGTCATCCGGAGGCTCTGGTTGTCCAGGAGATGGCTGGGACGAGGAAGGGAACGACTACGTCGAGTTCGGCGTGGAGTGTGGAGGTGGAGCAGATGGAGTTGCATGAGGAGGCCTGTGTGACGCTGCCGGGGGTCCAGAGTACTCTGGAGCTGGAACCTGAGGTTATAGGCGGTGTGACGCTGACGCCTCAGGAGGGTCGAGCAGTGGAGGCCACGATAGATACGGTGCTGCACGATCTGTTGGGTACCCCAGGTACAGGGTCGGTGGAGGGGATTGTTGTTAACCTCGCATCCGAGCTGGATCGGGGGGATGTTGTAGGTGAAGTGACTGAAGATGGTGTGGCTGACGCTATGGGGATCTGTACAGTGGAGGCAGTTATTCGTAATGATGGCCTCAGAGAGGAAGCGATGTAAGAGGATAGTGGATCCCGAAGAAAGGCGGCTGCACTCTCTGATACAGATTATGTGTTAACTCCGGCACAACATTCTGGTAAAAAGGTGTGGGCAGACGTGGCAAGGAGTGGCCCTGGAGGATCCAAAGGACCAGGGACTGTGAAAGGTGGTTCTCGGGGGTCAGGTGATGACTGGGCTGGTCGTCGTAGACAGGTGGATCGAGGTGTGTCAGTGCCCAAAGGGAAATCTCCTCCAGCTTCAGGTGTTTATCTGTCAACGACAATGGTTTAAGGCATAGGTTGAATTGTAAGAGGTTTAGTGTGTTTTTAGGTCAGAATGGTGTGGACGTTGTGTTTGTGCAAGAGCACAATCACAAACTTGAATCCGAGTTGGTGCTTGAGGGTTATACTGTTTTTGTGGCTCACTTATCGTGATTGAAAGGGGGAGTAGCTACGTTGGTGAGGGAAACCAGCCCATTTGTTGTACAGTGTAGCGAAGAGGGTGGTGAGGGGAGGGTCTTGAGGGTGGATGGGTCGTGGGGGAGGGAGCAAGTGGCGTTTGTGTGTGTTTATGGTCCGGGGAGCAAGTGGCGTTTGTGTGTGTTTATGGTCCGGCAAAGGGGGACGGCAGACTTAAGAATGCCTGTGTGAGGGATATTTTGGTCTATCATCTTGGGTCACTCCCCGCCCTAGCAGTCATGGGGGAGCGGCTGGAATTGTGTGGTACGTTGCAAGGATGTGGAGCCACGGGGGGAGGGATTTTGTTCAGTAGTTTTGGGGGATCTGTTAAAAGGAGAGGAGTTGGTGGACATAGGGGGATCATGGCGTGGGAGGTGGAACACACCTTTGTGCGAAGGGGCGAAGGGGATATGCAGCTAGGCTTGATCATTTGTACGAGACTAGAACGGCGGTAGTTAGGAGGGTACGTGTGTTGGACGGGGTTTGTTTGGACCATAGGGATGTATTGGTGGAATTGGAGTGGGGAGGACTGCCTCGCAGGTACAGGAATTACTGGAAATTGAATGTCTGGCTGCTTAATGACGAGGAAGGTAGGGTTTCGTTCGCGAGATTGTGGGAGAGCCTGCGGATGGGGGAGAGTGGGGTGGGGGATTTGTTGAGTTTGTGGGATAAGAGGGGGATAAGAGGGGGCAGAGGGAGGCTCAGTATGCCTATGGTCTTTTTTGGTATCTCGAGGGGTAGTTGCAGGAATGTTATGGGATAAGAGGGGGTGGGGATACCCTGTTGAGGTAATTGAGGGGTTGAAAGACAATATCAGGGAATTGCAGAATGAGAGGTTTGATGCAGCGCAGGTGCGGGGAGGATTGGAGGAGGTGGTGTGGGGAGACAGGCCAGCGGCATTGGCATGCAGCCATGGATTGCGTGTGCATGAGGAGATGGGAGGGTATAGGGAGGGGCAAGAGTTGGTCACAGCAGAGGGAATGGGAGGTTATGTGGATGCCTGGTATGGGTCATATATGAGAAGTGTCAGTGTGTGGGAGGCTGCTGTATGGGGCTCGGGGATTGGGTACAATGTGTTCTTGAAAAGGGAGACAGGGAGGCGTTAGGTGGGATTATCGACGAGGATGAGGTATGGATGTAGTTGATGGGAATGAGCAGGGGATTGACGGTCTGCCGAGTGAATTCTATGTACAGCATTGGGGTGTTATAAAGGGGTTTTTGGTAAGGCTGTTCAGTGTGATGGACAGGGGAGAGATGGGAGATTTGCAAGCGACAGCGATTGTGGTCATGGTACCAAAGGGGGATGGACCGTCAACGATGAGGGACTATTGAGCAATATCAATATCACATATGTGTGTGCATTATAAATTATTTGCTAAAATACTGGGCAACTGCTTGAAAAGGGTCATTGGAAGAGTCGTTGCAGCCTGGCAATATGGGGCGCCAGGTCAATGTATGAGGGACATGGGGTAACTAGGGGATTTATAGTGTGTGTGTGCATGAGGAGGGGGGAGGGGGAGAGTTGGCGCTGGACTGGAGTGTGGCATAAGATAGTGTTGAAAGGGAAGCTTTTGGCGTATTATGCTGTGGCAAGGGTTTGGGGAAGAGATCATGCATTGGGCGTACACTTTATATCAGGGGGCGGGTACGTGTGTGCAGGTGAATGGCAGGGTGGGGTCGCACGTTGTGATGGGAAGGGGTTTGAGACAGGGTTGTCCCCTCTCTAAGCTTCTTTTGGGGAATTTGCAGGATCCCTTTTATAGGACGGTGGAGAGGTGGAGACGTGTGTGAGGGAGGGGGTGATCAGTGGGCAGGATTGTGGCAGACCGAGAATTGTTGGTTATTTTGATGATACGACAGTCCTGGTGTTTGGGGGGGGGGAAGTTTAGGGAGTGTGGGGCAGCTCGTGGATTTATTTGGGGAGGCAACAAGCATGAGGGTGAATGTAGCCAAGTCGAAGTTCATGGGATTGGAGACTGGGATGGGAGGGAAAGTGGGGGAAACAGAGGGAGGTGGTGTGTAGTTTATCAGGTGAAGATTTGTGGGGTTGTGTATATGAGAGATGAGAGGGAGGTGAGGCGTGTCAACTCAGGCAGTGTTGTGGAATGCATGATAGGAAGATTAGAGGGGTTGTGGCCGAATCACAGGTCCAGAAAGCAGTGGCATACCTGGTAGTTGATTTGTTTTTGTCTCGTGGGCGATGAGGGAAAAAGGGGCAGGGAAACGTAGGAAGGTCCTAGCAGCGACCTTCGAAGTGTCGTAACAGGAACCTTCATTGGAGGAGGTGGAAGAGAGATTTTTCAGTGGGGTACCGTGGTTTCACGGTGGGGGATTTATTGAATTTATGAGGACATCAGGGGTTGCAGCGGGCTGGTCTCCCGGTGAGGGGAGGGGCGAGTGCCTGTGTGTGAACCCACCTGAATGTGTGAAGATTATGTATGGTTTGGGAGGTACGGTTTATGGACGGTTGATTTGTGGAACCTGTGTGGTTTGTTGTGTATAGGCGGTCGGTGCTCTGGTGGAGCTAAGGAGGGCTGTAGTCAAGGTCTATATCCCAGGTTCTTATGTATGTAGGCAGGAGTGACAGGAGGGCTTCTCCAGTTGTGGAAGCTGTCATTCATTTGGTTGGGCGTTGCCGGATGTGATTCTTGAGGTCTTGTCATCAGTGTCTGACATGTCACATGGCTATGTTGGTATCGCAGGATTGTTTGCCTTTATTACGGTACTTCGGTGCGTCTGGTGCTTGTGCATGTAGGAGCATGCCCTTGTTGGTATATTGGGTTTCATGTTAACTGCTATGTTGACGATTTTCCGACATGTTACTGAAGTTCAGTGTGTGATATCGTTATTGTGCTTGGGTCTATATTTTTTTTCTTGTTACATGTCATGTGGCTGCAGTTTTATGGAAGATAGTGATGGTCTGTTTGGATGGATGTTTTCACGTGTATTTTCTTTAGTCTTTTGACCTCGCACATGGGGTTAGCATGTATTGTTTTGTATTGCCTTTTTATTACACTGGGATGCAACTGAATACATCCTGTGGGTACATGTGGTATGCCATGCGTATTGAATTTATTGTCCGTAATGTAAATGGCATGGACTTTGGCAAAGATGGCCCAGTACGTTAGTATGTATTATTAATGTATATAGTGTGCATTGTGTATGTTTAGGTAGGAGTGTGCATTGTTATTGTATTGTGAAAATTGTGAAAATGATGTATCTTGCTTATATTAGATCATTGGTTGATTATGCTGCGCCACTACTTGCTCTTGTGTCAGACTGGAAGCTTGGAGGGCTGGAAAAACTGCAGAACGAAGCAATGAGGATCATCCTAGGATGCCCTCGTACTGCCAAAATTTTAAATATGCAAAAAGAACTTGATATTCCAAGCATCAGAGATCGTGTTACTGAAAGAAATATCCTAATTGGGGTTAATATGCTCAGGCAAGCTCATTCAAA
>NC_091327.1:33395458-33562958 GCF_038502225.1 Cherax quadricarinatus
GTTTTCCCAAAAAAATATGCAAGATTTCAGGACGTCTCGTCTCCCACCGAGGCAGGGTGACCCAAAAAAGAAAGAAAATCCCCAAAAAGAAAATACTTTCATCATCATTCAACACTTTCACCACACTCGCACATTATCACTGTTTTTGCAGAGGTGCTCAGAATACAACAGTCTAGAAGCATACACATATAAAGATACACAACATATCCCTCCAAACTGCCAATATCCAAACCCCTCCTTAAAGTGCAGGCATTGTACTTCCCATTTCCAGGACTCAAGTCCGACTATATGAAAATAACCGGTTTCCCTGAATCCCTTCACTAAATATTACCCTGCTCAAACTCCAACAGATCGTCAGGTCCCAAGTACCATTCGTCTCCATTCACTCCTATCTAACACGCTCACACACGCTTGCTGGAAGTCCAAGCCCCTTGCCCACAAAACCTCCTTTACCCCTCTTTCTAACCCTTTCGAGGACGACCTCTACCCCGCCTTCCTTCCCCTATAGATTTATATGCTTTCCATGTCATTCTACTTTGTTCCATTCTCTCTAAATGACCAAACCACCTCAACAACCCTCTTCTGCCCTCTGACTAATACTTTTATTAACTCCACACCTTCTCCTAATTTCCACACTCCGAATTTTCTGCATAATATTTACACCACACATTGCCCTTAAACAGGACATCTCCATTGCCTCCAACCGTCTCCTCGCTGCTGCATTTACCACCCAAGCTTCACACCCATATAAGAGTGTTGGTACTACTATACTTTCATACATTCCCTTCTTTGCCTCCATAGATAACGTTTTTTGACTCCACATATACCTCAACGCACCACTCGCCTTTTTTCCCTCATCAATTCTATGATTAACCTCATCCTTCATAAATCCATCCGCCGACACGTCAACTCCCAAGTATCTGAAAACATTCACTTCTTCCATACTCCTCCTCCCCAATTTGATATCCAATTTTTCTTTATCTAAATCATTTGACACCCTCATTACCTTACTCTTTTCTATGTTCACTTTCAACTTTCTACCTTTACACACATTCCCAAACACATCCACTAACCTTTGCAATTTTTCTTTAGAATCTCCCATAAGCACAGTATCATCAGCAAAAAGTAACTGTGTCAATTCCCATTTTGAATTTGATTCCCCAAAATTTAATCCCACCCCTCTCCCGAACACCCTAGCATTTACTTCCTTTACAACCCCATCTATAAATATATTAAACAACCATGGTGACATTACACATCCCTGTCTAAGACCTACTTTTACCGGGAAGTAGTCTCCCTCTCTTCTACACACCCTAACCTGAGCCTCACTATCCTCATAAAAACTCTTCACAGCATTTAATAACTTACCACCTATTCCATATACGTGCACCATCTGCCATACTGCTCCCCTATCCACTCTATCATATGCCTTTTCTAAATCTATAAATGCAATAAAAACTTCCCTACCTTTATCTAAATACTGTTCACATATATGCTTCAATGTAAACACTTGATCTACACATCCCCTACCCACTTTGAAACCTCCTTGCTCATCCGCAATCCTACATTCTGTCTTACCTCTAATTCTTTCAATTATAACCCTACCGTACACTTTTCCTGGTATACTCAGTAAACTTATTCCTCTATAATTTTTACAGTTTCTTTTGTCCCCTATCCCTTTATATAAAGGGACTATACATGCTCTCCGCCAATCCCTAGGTACCTTCCCCTCTTTCATACATTTATTAAACAAAAGTACCAACCACTCCAACACTATATCCCCCCCTGGTTTTAACATTTCTGTCATGATCTCATCAGTTCCAGCTGCTTTACCCCCTTTCATTTTACGTAATGCCTCACGTACCTCCCCAACACTTACATTCTGCTCTTCTTCACTCCTAAAAGATGGTATACCTCCCTGACCAGTGCATGAAATTACTGCCTCTGTTTCTTCCTTAACATTTAAAAGTTCCTCAAAATATTCTCGCCATCTACCTAATACCTCCCTCTCCCCATCTACTAACTCCCCTACTCTGTTTTTAACTGACAAATCCATACTTTCCCTAGGCTTTCTTAACTTGTTTAACTCACTCCAAAATTTTTTCTTATTTTCATTAAAATTTCTTGACAGTGCCTCTCCCACTCTATCATCTGCTCTCCTTTTGCACTCTCTCACCACTCTCTTTACCTTTCTTTTACTCTCCATATACTCTGCTCTTCTTATAACACTTCTGCTTTGTAAAAACCTCTCATAAGCTACCTTTTTCTCTTTTATCACACCCTTTACTTCATCATTCCACCAATCACTCCTCTTTCCTCCTGCCTCCACCCTCCTATAACCAGAAACTTCTCCCTCACATTCTAATACTGCATTTTTAAAACTATTCCAACCCTCTTCAACCCCCCCACTACTCATACTTGCACGAGCCCACCTTTCTGCCAATAGTCGCTTATATCTCACCCGAACTTCCTCCTCCCTTAGTTTATACACTTTCACCTCCCTCTTACTTGTTGTTGCCACCTTCCTCTTTTCCCATCTACCTCTTACTCTAACTGTAGCTACAACTAAATAATGATCCGATATATCAGTTGCCCCTCTATAAACATGTACATCCTGGAGCCTACCCATCAATCTTTTATCCACCAATACATAATCTAATAAACTACTTTCATTACGTGCTACATCATACCTTGTATATTTATTTATCCTCTTTTTCATAAAATATGTATTACTTATTACCAAATCTCTTTCTACACATAGCTCAATTAAAGGCTCCCCATTTACATTTACCCCTGGCACCCCAAATTTACCTACTACTCCCTCCATAACATTTTTACCCACTTTAGCATTGAAATCCCCAACCACCATTACTCTCACACTTGATTCAAAACTCCCCACGCATTCACTCAACATTTCCCAAAATCTCTCTCTCTCCTCTACACTTCTCTCTTCTCCAGGTGCATACACGCTTACTATAACCCACTTTTCACATCCAATCTTTATTTTACTCCATATAATCCTTGAATTAATACATTTATAGTCCCTCTTTTCCTGCCATAGCTTATCCTTCAACATTATTGCTACTCCTTCTTTAGCTCTAACTCTATTTGAAACCCCTGACCTAATCCCATTTATTCCTCTCCACTGAAACTCTCCCTCCCCCTTCAGCTTTGTTTCACTTAAAGCCAGGACATCCATCTTCTTCTCATTCATAACATCCACAATCATCTCTTTCTTATCATTCGCACAACATCCACGCACATTCAGACTTCCCACTTCAACAATTTTCTTATTATTCTTTTTAGTAATCTTTACAGGAAAAGGGGTTACTAGCCCATTGTTCCCGGCATTTTAGTTGACTTTTACAACACGCATGGCTTACGGAGGAAAGATTCTTATTCCACTTCCCCATGGATATAAAAGGAAAAGTAATATGACCAAGAACTATTAAGATAAAATCAAAGAAAACTCAGATGAGTGTGTATAAATAAATGTGTACATGTATGTGTAGTGTGACCTAAGTGTAAGTAGAAGTACATATATATATATATATATATATATATATATATATATATATATATATATATATATATATATATATATATATATATATATATATATATATATATATATATATATATATATATATATATATATATATATATATATATATATATATATATATATATATATATATATATAATGTACTGCAACTGGCCGAGAATCGAATCTCCGATCTTTTAGCACGTCTCGTGAGAAGCCCACGAAAACTCCGAGACACCTTATTCAGCATCAAGGGTAATGTATCAACTGGTACTGGGCACTTGCTGTTTGATGCACTGACGGCCGAAGTAGTCTTGAAATTTTACGGGCTTGTCACGAAGTATGCTAAAGGATCGAGGGTTCAATTCCCGGTCAGTCGCAGTATAATTTATGTATGTATGTAAGGGAAGCGCAGAGAGGTGCAGTCAGGTTAGGTGTTAAAGCACATTTTTCTCCCCTCTGCCTCTATTCTCCTAGTGATTAATGGTTACCAGGGTGTTAACTGACTGTTGTGGGCTGCATTCTGGGACAGAGACTCAGCACCAATGAAATTAGGTCAGTCTGCTTGACTGTGCGCGTTATCTTGTATCACTAAGATATTAATAGTACCATGAAAGTGTTTATATTATTCTGTCTCATTAACAACGTCCTCTGTAAAAATGTCGGTGCTTGAAAATTTATATTGTTGGCAACAGTAACTCAAGACAGATTTATGGTATGTTGAAGATTATTATTATTATTATTATTATTATTATTGTGCAATTATTATTAGTAGTATGGTTCTTGCAACGTCTGGGGACCTGGAAATAATGAGGTTTGATCTGAGGAAAGAGAGAGCAGGTGTTGCGCAACTTAACATTAAGATCAACAACACTCTAATTGCCAGACATAATGAGGGCAAATTCCTTGGCCTATACCTCGACAACAACCTAAATTTCAGCACCCATATCCAACACATAACAAAAAAAGTATCCAAAATGGTGGGGATCCTCTCCAAGATACGATACTACGTGCCGCAAACTGCCCTTCTCACACTATACCATTCACTTGTATATCCATACCTCACCTATGCTATCTGTGCTTGGGGTTCAACTGCAGCAACACACCTAAAGCCAATAATAACCCAACAAAAAGCCTCAGTAAGAATAATCACTAAATCCCATCCCTGGCAACCCCCCCCCCACTCTTCATAGATCTAAACTTACTCCCTGTTCAGAACATCCACACTTACTACTGTGCAATCTATATCTACAGGACCTTAAATTCCAATATTAACCTTGACCTAAAATGCTTTCTTGATAGTTGTGACAGGATCCACAGGCATAACACCAGACACAAACATCTCTATGACATTCCCCGTATTCGACTAAACCTTTACAAAAATTCAATGTATTTCAAAGGACCTAAAATCTGGAACACCCTACCTGAAAACTTTAGAGCTGCAGACACATTCATCACTTTCAAAACTACAGTTAGAAAACATCTCCCTGATCCACCCCGACAACTAACTACATGATAACCACCTGGTGGTTCAAAATTGCACTCACTCACCCACTGACTATAAACCCAGAAATACTAATCTTAATCTTAAAATAATAAATCCTAACTAGTCATAAGTTTGCCTATGATACTCAAATATAAACACCTTGTATTGTGCCAAAACAAAAGCATTCACATTGCTAAACTCACAAATTATGATGTAGTCACTTAGCCTTAATACCATAATCTGTAAGGATTTAATTTTAAGAATTAATCTAAGTCTGCTCGAAATGCCTAGCCATGCTAGGTGTCCTAGTGGACCCCTCTGTAATTAGTATTTCATAACATGTAAACCACAAAATACCTAAAACCTGTAAACCCCGCATTGTAACCATTATAGAGAATAAATTTGAATTTAATTGAATTGAATTAGATGAAGGGGCCCTTCTCTGGTATGATGGCCCGCTCTCCCCTCCTTTCAATAGTGTGTGGTAAAGCACTTAACACTTCAGCGCTAGTGTGCTGCGATGACACTTAAGAAAACTTTTTTGCCAGATCATTTTATTTTCAGTATCACTACACTATGTGCAGTTATCGACCCCCTTTTTTCCCTGAATTAAAGCTAATTACCTTCCCCTTACCCATTTTGTGATTCATTTCATCTTTGAACCATTATAGCCAACATGGCCACTCTCAGATACATCAGTGTTTTCACGTCTTCGCAGTAACTCTTCCCGTCCTTTCTGTTCTACAACTCTTCCTTTTAACTCGCATATGAATCTGTGATTTTTTTTACATACGATTTGCAGCAAATTTCTCAGGTTAGGTAGTATATTACCCAATAAAAAAGTTGTAACATACAACGGAGGGAAAAAAATGTAAATATTAAGTGAAAGGCGATAAAATGTTTTGTGGAAACGAACAGCAGACTGACAGCCAGTGAGCGTGGCAGACATAACTGTCAGATTTTCACCGTTTAAATTACCTTCATCAGTCTCTTGTCTGTCTCTGCAACAGTGACATAATGCCTGTGATTAAGCTGACCGGCTGCTTCCTATACTTCTGCTCGATATAAGGAGAGTAAATATCAAGACTAGTTCACTGTTGTGGACCGAGATGGTCACTGATTTTTACTTTCACTGTATTATAATTATATTCATGGGGAAACTCTAAATCCGCAAGGGTCATACAGCGCCTGGTGAATGGGAGCCAATAAGGTTCGATCCAAAGAACGGGAGGGTAGCTCTATTTCCTTGAATCAAGCGCTCTACATCGGCATGAAGGTACCCCTTGAAGGATTTCATATGCACATTGAGATACAGAGCTAATCATTATATATATTTATATATATATATATATATATTTATATATATATATATATATATATATATATATATATATATATATATATATATATATTTGTATATATACTACTACTCCCTAAAGTCACTGTCCGATCAGCCGAGCTGTGGTTGGTTCGCTGGTTTGCGTGTGGCCAGCAGTAACAGCTTGGTTGATCAGGCCCTGATCCAGCAGGAGGCCTGGTAAGGACTGGGCCGCAGGGGCGTTGACCCTCAGAAAGACCTTCAGATAGGTAGACCTTCCTGTGTGTTAGTCATTTACCTTTGATACACATTTGCTGAGTTCCGATTTTTTTTTTTTTTACTCCCGGAGCCTGGCCCTGGACCAGGTTTAACTGGTGCTTGCCTGGTCAGCCCGGCTGACCTATACCTATAATAGAAAAGGACCTATACCAGTCCTTTTCTATCAGTCTCTCCCGTGGGGACATGGGATAGAATTCAATGGTTCTCTTGTTATCAGTAAAAGCAAGTCGCAAAATTCTCCGAGTTATTTTAAAGTCGTGTGATATTTATCTTTTCTTGAGTGATTGCTTTAAACTTTAGGGGCTGTTTTACCCTGTTAATATTTTGAACGTATTTACGTTTTTACTAAAAGCTCAGACAGACCTCATAGGTGTTCTGTGGGGATTACCTCAGACTGGCTACCACACAAACGCACCACTATGAGGGAACTGATAATTACTCATCTATAAAGAGAAGAAAATTAGTTGATTTTCTATCTCTGAAATCTTTCCCAGCTAAAATAGCTCGGGTCCATCACTCTCGAAAGTCTTGTAGTAGAATTATGGGGCATATTACTGATGTATACAAGTAATGAAAGCCCACCTACATGAGTAGTGCTTTTATCTTGCGATTATCTTCGGGGGATCGAGTGTTTTATCTCTCCTTGAGTCTACATGAATGTTTCACTCTGGTTGAGTTCTTTACATATGTATAAAAATAACCGGTAAGGGATTATTATTATTATTATTATTATTATTATTATTATTATAGAGGAGTGATAAACCCATAGGATTATACAGCGCATGTCGGGGGGGGGATGCAAAGTATTCAGACTCAATTCAGGGAACTGGAGCACGGATTCAATTCCCTAATAATAATAATAATAATCTTTATTTACTACAAGTACATGTACATGGTATACAGTCCTAGCTGACAACAATGACATACTACTACATAGAAAGCCACTTGTTATGCTGAGCATCCCGGGCAAATTAGGTCAGTGTCCCAGGATGCGACCCACACCAGTCGACTAACACCCAGGTACCCATTATTTACTGATGGGGAACATAGACAACAGGTGGAAAGAAACACGCCCAATGTTTCTACTTTGGCTGGGAATCGAACCCAGGCCCTTGCCGTGTGAAGCGAGAGCGTTAACCACCAGCCCACCAGAGCCCCTCACCAGCGCCAAGGAACCTCCCTTGAGGGGGGTAGGGGATCAGATAAGTATCATTAAAAGGTTTAAAAACAAGGTTATTTAGCCAAGACTTAACTAGAGGCACTGGATCAAAATTCACCAATTCGAGATTTAAGTAGGAAAGTAGTTTTATTAGTGGAACTGTAGATGTGTCAAACCGTAAAGTACTGTCAGCCAAACAAATATTTAAGGTAGATATATTCTATGGAAAGAAACATTAAAGGGAATGTTTGAGCTGCAAACTTCCAAACATGGTCCAGTAGACTTAGGGAAGACTTGGGTCTGCGCCGGGATACTCTTAAGCCTTTGACGGGTTTCCAGTTTTCTTACTCCCGCAGCCCGGCCCTGGTCCAGGCTTGTCTGGTGCTTGCCTGATCATCCAGGATTTTGCTGCTGGCGGCCCGTGACCCACATATCCATCACAGCCTAGTTGATCCAGCAAATGTTAAGTTGAATACGGTTGTCGCTTTGAATGTATGATAGGTAAGACATGCCAGCTGGCCCCTTAACACCCAAATATTATTAATATTTAATTGACAGCTATTTTTCATATTCTTGGAAAGCTCATATTATCATATACGCCTTGAAATACTCGATAATCAAGTTTCATCTGAGGAAAAGTGTAGCTTCAGTCCCTTGGATGAAGAGCCCATGCCAGCATCAAGGCACCCCTCTCCATAGGGCTATCTTCACAAAAAGCCTAAACGCACTTGACCTTTTTTGCTCTTGTATCTAGTATATTTGCTTCACATTTTGTTACATTTACACTTTATGTGAAGATTTTTTTTTTTTTTTGCATGTATCTTCATATGAATTTTGTTGCCGCTTAATATTAATATAATTGCCATAAGAAGTGATCACGAGTACCCGTGTCTTGCAGGACTTTGCCGAGTCGTTGTGAGGGTCGTAATGAAAGCACCACTGAGGTTGTCAATAGTTTATTACTGCGTTGCTGCACTGTTGCTTGCACCAGGTTATGGCACACACTTCTCACCACGTGGTTGTGACCGGATTTATACAAAGGAGAAAATAACACTGATCATAACAGCAGTGATAATGGTTGCGGCAGGTAATATAATTTAATATAATTATACTATGCATGTGTTCACTGTACACCCTTTACAATAATAAGAGACCAACAACATCCATATGAACAGGTATTAAAAGTCGCCCAATGGCAACAATTTGTATATATATCTTAAAAGCAGGTACATCAAACCATACATAAACCAATATGTATGATGCCATATATTAACGGGCAGCCTAGATTACTGTACAGCTTATGTCGATGGGACTGGGCGTCTCCGGCAAACCAGAGGCCCGTTCTTTCTCCATTGTCTATGACGTCACAGCTCCCTCCCGCTCTTTAGGTCTTGAGGTTTGAGGATTTAAGAGGCCGGTAGGAGCTGCTGCATGGGTTCTGAGTGAAACAAAACTCTGGAGAGCTGCCTGATATGGGATTAGGTTGGCAGGCCTTGGGCCACAATGCAGCTTATCCTGGGGGGGATGACAGCACAGTTAAGTGCCTTTCGGCCCTCAGGGATGCTGATATGCCCTAAAGAAATAATTTTCTTTTCAGGCTTGTCAACATCATAACTGAATCAACAGATCACAAATAAAGTCTTGCCCAATGTAAGTCAGCTTCTACAGGCCACATTCCTCGTTTTTCCTAAGTGCAAAATGTTGAGTTTGAAGATTTAGCTAAGTTACACAAGCCATATTTATATTCATCATGTGTGTGGTGTACACCACAAGCCCGAGTGGTCACAAACTGGGTCCAATAGGTTATAATTCATGTTTATAACGTGACCAACAGGCTCTTCACTTACACAACCTCGACCCAAGAACTGGATACTAAAGAAACCATCAACACTGGTCCAAAACTTACCAATCATTTTCTCTCAACTGGACGCCAACTCATAAACAAAGCAGGGCATTTGTGCCATTTCAATAAGTAATGGACAATATATATATATTTTTTTTTATGCCAGAAGGTCTTATCAGGTGAATCCTTTGCAACCCTCCCGGTGGTCATTTATTTTACAAAGCCCTTCTACAAAAATACGTCAAGAGCTACTTCATTTGTACCTTGGAAAGAGTAGTTAAAGTAGTAACACCAGGAGCATTAATACTTACAACAAAATGCCGTTAGGCAACATAGAAAACAAGAACGAAAGAATAGCCAATGATTCTGGCACCGGACCACTGCAGAGAGTGATGGGTCACAGTGACGCTCTCCTCACCAGGGCCCAATGATTCTGGCACTGTGCCACAGCGGGGAGTGATGGTTCACATCGACGCTCTCATGACCAAGACGAGCAACAAGTAGCTGGCCTTTCCCGCTTAAAACAAAAACAAAATATAAAAATTCATATCTGGCAAAGACTCCCAGAGGAGTACAGCCACGGCCTTGCCGGGGCGTTACACTGTGCCGGAATCATCACACTGACAGAAGCGCAGGGCATTGATGAATAGAAGCAAGAGAAAATGAAGCATAGTTATGCAGATGATGGCAAATAGCCAGAGACTGAAGAGAAATGGCTCAACAGCTAGATAAGTGACGATGAGTGAAATTAAAGAGTATGAGTGGCACCTGTAAACTAGCTGAACATCATAGGGCATGGATAAGCAGCTTTGAGGACACTGTAAAGCAGTGTAAAAACATTGCGGAGTAGCATAGGACACCGAGCCAGCAGTGTTTCTCCAAGGGTTGGTTTTGTTTACCACTGTATATTATGGGAATGATGAAAAAAGAGTACTGGACGCTAACGGGCGCGGGCAAGGAAGAGTGCTGCTACCTGGACGGCAAAACCTCCTAACCAAGGCAGTGAGAAAAAAATCGAGTAGCTAGCCCCCGAAACAGTAACACTACTTATCACTGGGAATGTGCCGTAAACATACCAAGGCATTCAAGATTGCATAAGAAACAACTGTTTTAACATTTCTAAGAAATCTTACGTATGGAACTCTTTAGTTAAATGTTAATACAAGAAGCCCCAGGCAGCTACTCGTCCAACTGGATAATATTCTGAGGTAGACCCCTCTTGCCCCCTCCCTCCCACCCCCAGCAGTAGCAGCACTCCCCCTCCCTTTGGAGCTCGTAGGGAAAGGGGCTGGGAGACCCCACGCTAGAACTCGGGCTTGGGCTTTCTGGCAGCAACTTCTCCATTACGAACACTAAACACCCACCCTCACAATACAAAGCCATGCAGCACTTTATCACACACACGCACACACACACACACACACACACACACACACACACACACACACACACACACACACAAAACGGAGATAAGCTACCATGAACAAAGTACAAATTTGTGTAACTCGAGTTCAATATTTAGTCACACTCCAAAATCACAGTGAACTTCTCTCGGATGTTATCAGGCATATGACTGACTTTGTATACTAGATATTATCTAAATATGAATCCAGACACAATAGTCTTATTAGTGTCATTCCAGACTACCACAGATAATCGTAGCAGTGCTAACTCAAGACTTCCCACAAAACTTCCTGCAATGCATACATAACATTCAGATTATCCACATGTCAGTCTGCATGTCAAAACACTCAAAATTCGCACTGTCTACATGTCAGGCTAACTACCCACATATTAATGCCCAAATTTCCGTCATCCTAATTACATATCAGTCACACTATATCTCAATTTACCCATATTTCAATCAGACTTCTCATATATTAGACAACTACCTACATGTTAATTCTGCGACCCGGTCCCAGACCAGGCCTTCTGACTGATGGACTGATTAATCATGCTTTTGATACTAGCATCACTAGACCAAAAATAATCTCAAAACAGGAGTATATATGTTCTAGCTTGTGGTACCGCAGAAAGGCATGCTTGGGCCTAAGTTATTTATTGCAGCTTTGCCACAACACTAAAAAATTCAAACATAAAAATGAAGCCATAGAGGTCGCGAATGACATTGGTGCCGCGAGCGAATACACCAAACACAACACTGCGGTACTCTGAGAGGCAGCCGAGACTGTGACCAAGGCATAGCCTAAACAGAGATGTTCGTCTAACATAATACAATGTAAGCAACGCGATGAGGTTGCTAGCCAGCCCATTTATAGCTTAGTCCAACGAGAGGTCGAGCCCAGCGTGAAGGAATCAGCATATGGAGACACAGACACACACACTTATAACTGCTATCTTCTAAAACTGGCAGGGAGGAATATATATATATATATATATATATATATATATATATATATATATATATATATATATATATATATATATATATATATATATATATATATATATATATATATAACTGAAAACTTGACAATGATGTGCTGTTATTCTCTCGGGTTGTCGCATACAAGAAGAAAGTTGATTTGCATGTTAATTGCTGTTGATTTTGGTTTTAAACAATTGCCGGTGTTAGTCTGGTGGAGAAGATCTGACAGATTCCGGTAGAGAGAATATTTGGAACATTTATAAATCTACAAAAGCGAGTACGGAGTTCCAAATTGTGATACTGTACCAAAATTACCCAGTATCATAAATGACTAGTAGGCTAAGTGTGTTATCACATTACACTAAAGTAATATATTCCTATCAATCAATATACAAGGTAAGCCTTTGGTCATTGCGAACGTCACACGGTCTTGGAGCAGTGTTTGGGAGAATGTGTGTGTGTGTGTGTGTGTGTGTGTGTGTGTGTGTGTGTGTGTGTGTGTGCGTGCATGTTAAATGTTTGTGCATGTGTGTAGGTACATCTGTGTGGGGGGTTCGCACATGTGCTGGTTTGTGTGCATATGTATGTGCATGTGTATTTATGCACATGTGAGTTGTGTTTGCTGATTGTACACATATGTACAGCCTAAGAGATTACAATAACAATTCTGCTCGACTCTGAAGGTAAAACTTGTGAAGAAATCAGCACAAGAATATGGACCGAAAGTGGGACGACATCTTTAAAAGTCGACAACAGCTTGAGGTCAATGTCAGCTTGGTGTCGACGATATCTGACAGCTTGGGCTGACAACAGAGCCTGAGGTCAATATCCTGACAACAATAAGGATATCATGAGACTGACGGCAACTTAAGCCAACGACAGTGTGAGGTCGAGCTGCTCACAAGAGGCAGTCACTGATGACACAGGACGACACTAAGTTTTCCCAGTCTCCCTGGGACGACTCTTTTTGCGCCACTCTGCACCCAAGGTTATCTCAGCCTCAGAGCTCTCCTGCAAACAAAATTCCACATGTTTTGATAACCTATACAGCAGGTAATCCTTGATTTGTGATGATCATATTCACTTGAGTTGTCCCACAGTCCTGCCACGACTGATCAACAAATTACTCACGGCAGTCATCACTCCTTATGAAGGCAGGAAATTTGGTCACTTCCAGAGAAGTAAACCAATTCACTGACACACTGAATGTCTGCATAAATGTCTAACAGTCACTAATGTAGACGACTCCCTGGACTAGCTGACTCTGCCTTCTCACCCTAGTCACCTCCCAGATGGCGACTCACAACACAACTGGTAGTGTGGCTTCGAGACGCCGTTGGGGGCCCCGGCCGCTGCCACCACCACCACTAGCAGGCAGAGTCCACAGCAAGGACCGGATCCAGCACCATATGGACACGCTAGTACAGCGTCACCACGCCGAACACGCAGATTGCGGTCGACGCCGACAAAAGTCACCAGCTAAGCATCGCTGGTAACCTTGTAACTAAAACCAGAGGAACCTTGCGCGACACAGCCTATGTGTCGCGTTCCTTCTTGGTCTTGACTTCATCCTGGGAGTGTTGGGGCAGGATGTTTGCGGTGCCGAGGATGGTGGCTATCTCACCCTGCATAAAGGCCCACGGCACCGACGACCCGGCCAAGGGACACCGCTCACCGCTAGGGCAGTACACCTGAGAAACAAGACAACTCGTTTACAAGCAAAACTTAATATAAGTCTTGAATGAAAATAATATGCTACTGATATGTACAAAAAGAGGCATGACATTAGTCAAGTATATTAGTGCATCTGTTACTGAAAAATATATAACATGAAATATGCTAAGCAGTATTGAAATACGTAGTCTTGTAGAGCAGTGACTGACTATGGGCTTATGCAATACGTATTTTTATTAGTATAATAATAATAGGTTACTGGTAAATAAGTTATAATGAAAACTTGGCAGTGAGCTGGATAACACTGGCCAAACAAGAGACTTTCAAAGCAAACATGAAAGATGGAGAGGAGGGAGAGCTAAAGAAAACACTAGGCATGGACCTTCTTTCAAGGACTTGAGCCAAGGAATCTGAGCTACCCTCCCTTTCCTTGGATCAAATAAAATTACCTCGCATTCATCAGGCACCCTATGACTACATAAAATAATAACAGGGAAGGAAAAAATACCTCGGTGCCAGCGCCCTGTCGCTTGATGGAATCTCTGGAACAGGGGAAGCAGAACTTGTGGTGAAGGACGGAGGGGCACTGCACGAAATGCGTGTCCTCCAGCCTCTCGGTACATATCGTGCACTTGAGGTTGTTGCTGGGTTGCGGGGCGTCGCTGCCACTACTGCCAGTGCTCGCTCCTCCTCCCTGTGCCCCGGGGCTGCTGTCCCCGCTTGAGTCTCCATGCCTCCCGCCAGAAGATCTCCTCCTGGGTTCTCCTGAAACGGCAACAAATACTTTTATTAAAAAAAAAAAAAAAACCCTACTGTTGATGTTATGTTCCATTGCTGTCACACTACGATATTTTATATGCTCAACTACATGTTATATATATATATATATATATATATATATATATATATATATATATATATATATATATATATATATATATAATTTTTTTTTTTTTTCAACAAGTTGGTCGTCTCCCACCGAGGCAGGGTGACCCAAAAAAGAAAGAAAATCCCCAAAGAGAAAATACTTTCATCATTCAACACTTTCACCACACTCACACATTATCACTGCTTTTGCAGAGGTGCTCAGAATACAACAGTTTAGAAGCATATACGTATAAAGATACACAACATATCCCTCCAAACTGCCAATATCCCAAACCCCTCCTTTAGAGTGCAGGCATTGTACTTCCCATTTCCAGGACTCAAGTCCGACTATAAGAAAATAACCGGTTTCCCTGAATCCCTTCACTAAATATTACCCTGCTCACACTCCAACAGATCGTCAGGTTCCAAGTATCATTCGTCTCCATTCACTCCTATCTAACACGCTCATGCACGCTTGCTGGAAGTCCAAGCCCCTCGCCCACAAAACCTCCTTTACCCCCTCTTTCCAACCCTTTCTAGGACGACCCCTACCCCTCTTTCCTTCCCCTATAGATTTATATGCTTTCCATGTCATTCTACTTTGATCCATTCTCTCTAAATGACCAAACCACCTCAACAACCCCTCTTCTGCCCTCTGACTAATGCTTTTATTAACTCCACACCTTCTCCTAATTTCCACACTCCGAATTTTCTGCATAATATTTACACCACACATTGCCCTTAGACAGGACATCTCCACTGCCTCCAACCGTCTCCTCGCTGCTGCATTTACCACCCAAGCTTCACATCCATATAAGAGTGTTGGTACTACTATACTTTCATACATTCCCTTTTTTGCCTCCATAGATAACGTTTTTTGACTCCACATATACCTCAACGCACCACTCACCTTTTTTCCCTCATCAATTCTATGATTAACCTCATCCTTCATAAATCCATCCGCCGACACGTCAACTCCCAAGTATCTGAAAACATTCACTTCTTCCATACTCCTCCTCCCCAATTTGATATCCAATTTTTCTTTATCTAAATCATTTGATACCCTCATCACCTTACTCTTTTCAATGTTCACTTTCAACTTTCTACCTTTACACACATTCTCAAACTCATCCACTAACCTTTGCAATTTTTCTTTAGAATCTCCCATAAGCACAGTATCATCAGCAAAAAGTAACTGTGTCAATTCCCATTTTGAATTTGATTCCCCATAATTTAATCCCACCCCTCTCCCGAACACCCTAGCATTTACTTCTTTTACAACCCCATCTATAAATATATTAAACAACCATGGTGACATTACACATCCCTGTCTAAGACCTACTTTTACCGGGAAATATTCTCCCTCTCTTCTACACACCCTAACCTGAGCCTCACTATCCTCATAAAAGCTCTTTACAGCATTTAGTAACTTACCACCTATTCCATAAACTTGCAACATCTGCCACATTGCTCCTCTATCCACTCTATCATATGCCTTTTCTAAATCCATAAATGCAATAAAAACTTCCCTACCTTTATCTAAATACTGTTCACATATATGCTTCAATGTAAACACTTGATCTACACAT
The DNA here is from genome assembly GCF_038502225.1 of Cherax quadricarinatus. NCBI lineage: Eukaryota > Metazoa > Arthropoda > Malacostraca > Decapoda > Parastacidae > Cherax > Cherax quadricarinatus. Next base: position 33,411,607 of record NC_091327.1, read on the forward strand.
CCCCTACCCACTCTGAAGCCTCCCTGCTCATCCGCAATCCTACATTCTGTCTTACCTCTAATTCTTTCAATTATAACTCTACCGTATACTTTTCCTGGTATACTCAGTAAACTTATTCCTCTATAATTTTTACAATCTCTTTTGTCCCCTTTCCCTTTATATAAAGGGACTATACATGCTCTCCGCCAATCCCTAGGTACCTTCCCCTCTTTCATACATTTATATATAATATATATATATATATATATATATATATATATATATATATATATATATATATATATATATATAATTACTACTTTTTTAACTAGTGTTCAACATGCAGCGGCTATGTCTGGCAGCATCACACAAAGACATATGAAATAATTGGATCTGCTTTATTATTCGAGATATTTAGGTAAAACCCATCCATAGTAACACTGTCATAAACAAAAGTGTGTTTTCGTTAAGACCTTTTTTAAATACTGTCGGACTATCCTTTACTATTGTTGAAAATCGTGAAAAAAACGACAAGTATGAAGTTTCATAGTGATCGGAGTATACATCGGTGTTATATCAGTTTACAATGGTTATTACTCAAATGTACACTCTTCGTATGCCTGGCACCGCAGTACAACAGTGGGAACAGTATTTGGTCAGTGTTCTAATATCAGAGTATTGGCAGCTGTCGTTTTGTTTTGTTTTTTGTTGGCAATAAATCAAGCTCTAATTCGTCACAGATTTCTGACACTTTTACCATTACGTTCAAGTTATGTATCAGTAGTATGATTGAAGGAAGGACTATCACTCACTAGCATATGTCAGTTTCTCTCATCAGCGAACTAACATTGTTACACAAATAACCCGCACATAGGAGAGAGAAGCTTATGGCGACTTTTCGGTCCTAATGAACCATTTACATTTATAAATGGTCCAAGTCGGACAGAAACGTCTTCATAAGCTTCTCTCTCCCATGTGCGGGTTATTTGTGTATTGTTTGAGTTGCGGTATTGTGCCTTATTTTCTAACATTGTTCATTGATGGGGAGAAATTACCTTGGTAAGGCGAGGCACTTTAGCGGTTCTTCCTACATAACGTCGAGAAGCACACTATATTTGTCGCCGCGAAACTCTTCTTGACAGAAGCAAATAAATTCTGGGTCATATGTAGCATCCTTCTCCCCTTCCCCCACCCTTCAAAAGAAATAAACAAGGTTTAAAACCTTTTCGACGTATGTGAAGTTAGTAATCGAAGGTAGAACTCTTTTCTGAAGTGTTGGAAGACTGCACTGCTGAAGAAAACGCCCTCAACATGATCATCGTTGAGGAGGAGAAACCATTACTTCTGATGCAGAGGCGCTGTAGCGTGCGAAAGGAAGGTGCACGAGCACTGCCTGGGTCGATAAAAAGACGCGCGCAAGGAATGAACCCAAAAGGGGCAAAAAGATGGAGGCTGAAAAGGCTAATCGCAGAAAGGAAATCTCAAATAGTATCACGGTATCACTAACATTTGAGCGCTAGTCCTCTTCCAGTACTAGCGACCAATGCGACCTGGAAGTCATTCAAGAATCAGGGCCGATCACCGCTGGTGAAGTCGATCCAACACCAAGAACATCCAAACAAAGGAAGATATTAAACATGTCATTCCAGAGTTACTGTCGGCATTGGATCGCACCAAGACAACTGACCTCCACCCTTCCTGCATCATGTCATAAGCGGAATAAATCTTGTTCATTACCGAGAGAAGATTGTATCTGCAAAGATTTAAGAATATTTTGCTCCTAACACGTTTCTTATTGTGTACTGGGATAGCAAGTTGCTTTCCAACTCATCGTTCAGGGAAAAGTGGACTGGCTTCCTGTCCCTATCTCCGAGGAAAACGCATCGAAGCTACTTGGCATCCCAGTGCTATCTTCAAGGAAAAGAGTAAAGCTGGCAACAGCTGTCCAGTGTCTACAGGAATGTGAGGGAAGGGAGGTGGATTATAGATAGCGCAAAGGATGTTCGTCACAAGATAGGGGTAAAAGAATGAATGCTGCTTTTTTCTGCAGCAGAAACTCGACAGATGCATTCTCCACTTCGTCTATAGTCACCACAGGATGGAATTTGTGGCAGGAAAAGTATTTATATAGTGTCTCGGCACTTCAGGAATAAATATAACCTAATCTTAAGACACCAATGGTTGAGGAGCGCCAGCAAGTGTCTCCAGGCCCTAGGTAGTCTACACTGGCCTCAAAGAGTCATTACCAGGAAACAATGAGTGAGATATAAGCCCCCACGAAAATTCTCCAGAGATGAGCTAACAGTCATTATGAGTTGAATTTACAATGACCATGTGATAACTAAATGTGCATTGATCTGGAAGTCCTTTATATATATATATATATATATATATATATATATATATATATATATATATATATATATATATATATATATATATATATATATATATATATAATAGCATTTTCTTAATGTCAACAATTTTAATGATTGTATCACACTATTTCGAATGATAATTTTTCTGACATATTTCGATACTGTGAATACTGTACCACGTAAATCCAAGTATATCTATATGTTCCCAACCATCAATCTTGCTTTTAGTGCCAAGACGTAACAAGTACACTTTAAGTTCAAGTGAGAATACGACAACCATTTATGCGTATACCCCGGGAACACACAGGAGGCACAGCTCTGGCTAAGCTTTATTCACAAATACACTTTTGAAGTGTATTTGTGACGTCAGACGTATGTGTGTAGATGCGAGTGTGCGCGTGAGCTTCAGACGTACCTGAAGAAGGGGACAACTGTGACGAGTTCCTGGATGCTGAGCGCTGCTGGGGGGAGGCAGAGGCATGGCTGTGTGGGGAACCCGGTGGCAGGTTGTCTGTCACACTCTGGAGGGCCGCCATCGGCGAGGGCCCGTTGGTGGAGGAGTTGGGACCCTCGGGGGAGGTGGTTCGGGGGCCGCCGGGCCCCTGCGACGACCCCTGTTGGCTCTGGCTGTTTGCTTGTGCTTGCTGCTGCGCCGCCGCTGCCGCTACCACAGCAGCTGCACTCACAGGCAGCCCTGGGTAACCTGTTCAACACAACACTTTAGTTAATGTTGCCTCTCCACACGAATATTCTGAATACAGAAAAAGAACTTACACAAATACCTTAAAAACTATACATAATAATTCACATTTTTATGAAGTTCACCTGTAGTGCACATTATGGGGACCCACAGCCCCGGAGAAATGTATAAAATAGCTTCTAGGAAAAACTATCTATTTCAGAATGATAAAGTATAATTTCCCCTCTCTGTGTTCTGCTGCAGGATAGCAATCAAGGTCCATTAAAAACTATTTACGTGGCAATAACTACAGTAGTGGGTGGATAAGGCTCTAGACCTCACCTGAAACCCGAGTTAGGTGAATAGTAGAAGCAAAGGTGTAAGGAAATTTGCCACCGAAACATAGGGGGTAAATTTCCTGTTGTCCTTGCTCATCAAGCTGTATAAAAATAAAGGCAGTTGTAGGTTAGCCGGTTGATGTGCGTCTCATCTGATGAAAGGTGTCTGCAAAATGCCTATAAATATAAGAAACCTGCAGATCTGCTGCAATTGTTTGTGTTGGGTGAAAGATATCAGCGATATGCGTTATATTTATTGGCATTAAGCTCTACAACCACCACCACCATAAGTAGCACTACAACCACTACCACCACAAGTAGCACTACAACCACCACCACCACAAGTAGCACTACTACCACCACCACCACAAGTAGCACTACTACCACCACCACCACAAGTAGCACTATAACCATCACCACAAGTAGCATTATAACCGCCACCATTACAACTAAACTACAACCACCACCACCACCCTGCCACCGCTACAAGAAACACTAATCACCACTGCACCTACCACAACTATGACTACAACCATGACAACACTACAGTCACCACCATTACATTCACCACAGCACTACAAACACCACCACAACTAACTACTAACACTACAACCACGATCTCAACTACTTTTCATACCCCAAAATAGTAAAGAAGAGTGCATGTTATCATCACTTAAGATGAGCTCAAGTTTAATATGTAGTAAAAGCAATCTTGTTGCCAGTCATGACACTTTCCTAATGTATAAAAAATCAGTGTAAGATGACTTGAAATAAGTTAAGCTTATTCAGAATAAACTCTCAAGGTTCATTGATGTCGGTGAGGGACTCTTGATATGTACTCAGTTTCACTGGATCGAGCTTATACGCCTTCCATTCTCCCAGGCGCAGTATGACCCACAGAAGTGTGACGCTCTCGCAGCTAGAGTAGGAAAACTCTCGAAAGCCTTCAAATGTATAAAACGCACTAATATATGTTAATGACTGAGGGAACTCGCAAGAATGTAAGGATAAGTATATGTACTGTAAGAAATGTGCAAAATGGAGAAAATAAAGGTAAATGTACTATGCATGTAAGTAGACGAAAGTAAAATTTATTTTCTACCTTACGTGTCTATGAGACAAAAAAAAATTACAGCCTCATGCAAAAGTACAAAGCCTACATAAACCAAGGAGCACACGCAACATTAAACCAACAGTGCCACCACTGAAGCACTTCATCAGGGTGTTTCATCTGATGGGAAATGTGTGTGCCACACCTGTCAGGTGAATGACCGAGGAGGTGGCAGGTACACGCGTCTAGGTAGTACTACGTGAGCAAGGTGAAACTGTAGGAGAATGGAGCGGCCAGTAAGGAGTTACTACGTCACATGTATTGACTTATTGTGTATTACCTTAACTTGGTCGCTCCACCACCACCGCCACTGCTATCACCAGTACCACTACCACTTACGTTCACTGAATCAGTCGACAACCACTATCACCACCAAAATTTCCACCATTGTTGTCTTAACTGGGGCATTCTTCAGCAATCACCACTATCGCCACCACGCACTACCTTAACTCAAGCTCCCACCTCCACCTGATAGCGTTTCTTTCTCCTGAAAGCATCTTGAGCATATCCAGGAGAGTATATACAATAACAAAAACAGTATACAAGAACGGTGAGAGCCCAGCCAATAGCCTCTATGCCATGACACGAAACGCAAGAAGGTTTTTGGTTGTACATCTCTCAGAAAAGGAGAGCTGAACCTACACTCGTGAATGGTATATAATGATGTAGGATAAATTAATATGTCACAATATCAACTTATGTCAGTTTACAGAGAAGACGTTTCATGTATACTTTTGAATTTTTGGAAGTTTTCTACTTCCGAAGCCCAGCCTTGGACCTGGCGAAAGGTTCTCTGTAAAATGTCATAAGCCGCATATTGTGTCTTATTAACACATTTGTCGGTTTATTCTACCACTGACATCAGAGGTAAGATATTATTGAGATGTACAAATAAAAGACAGGAATAAAGAGGTTGCTGAAGGTATAAACAAGACAGTATTTGAAATAATGGATTCAAATTAAGTAAAAGGTGTAAAAAGATAATTAGTAGAGGTTTGTCAATTGTTATAGATGAGTGGAACAAACTACCAATTAGTGTCAGTGAAGTCAAGGGTGGACTCCCGTCTATTACGGGTCAGTAAGACTTGCAGCGTTCATGTGTAAGACGAGGTTCAATAGTATACATCCACTATGCACATACTAATAACAGGATACTAATAATAGGATGCAAGAATCATCATGATGGTAGTCCGTGTAAATAAAATATGCGTAAAAGCTTGCGGAGCAACGTCAGCGTGATGCTGTCACATTGAACTGACAACAGCAGTACCAGAGCAGAAACAAAACCCTGCGTCCTGGTACAAAAATATCATTTTTTTTCCACTTAAACAACATGGGATAATACAGTTAACTCTGTTGAAGATTGAGACACTTATGCAACATATGGAAATCTTAAGTGTCTCAATCTTCAACTTGTCGGTTTTCAAAACCATTTACCACAGTTAATTCTCCACCTACAGTAAATAGGAATCCACACACGAGTGTCGTCTCACCGCAGCGAATAACGAAAAAAAAATATATATAGTGTTCCTAATGTTAAAACCCATTGAAAATGTCACCATTATGTTCTTAGATACGGCTCATGTCATTTTTATAATTACATTAAATAAAATGGTTCGCCATACTAATTAAGAGAAGATGGAATTGTTTCTCGTGTGTGTGTTTCTGGAACAAGTCAGGGAGGTATGCGACTTATTTCACTAAAAATAAAATTATAAATCAAAGCCATTTCATAGATTCGTTGACGAAGTGTTGCTATGGTTATAGGACACTGGAAAATATTTGTGCTAAAATGAAGGTGTATGGTTACTGAGGACATTCAGTTTAAACAATTCAAGTTTTTCTTTTTCTTTTCCTTGTGTCCAGACTTATGGGACACCCTGTATGAAGACAAAGCAAGTATTTGAATACGCGGCAACTCCGTTATGTCTGTCTGGGCAGGAAGAGGGATACCCCGAGATGCAGTCTTGGATGACTCAAAGTTGCTGTAGCAACAACACCCACACTGGTTCAACATATTACCAACCAGCGCTGAGCCGACAGACTGAGCTAAGGAGCTGGAACAAGGAATACCAGCAGAGACAGTGGTAATCTTGTTCAGATCATATATAGTACGGTTGGTTGATTTTTTCTGGTTAGTAACCTCGGATGGTTCTTAGACCTGGATAACTTAGTTTAGCTGACTTTCTGTGCTCCTCTTTCCCATGATACAACTGATTAATGTTAACTCCTAGGTATATATATTTATTGTAAGAACAGAGGCAGCGTGTGTAGTCTTGCCTTTTCCATATGGTAAAAACTACCAACAAAATTTTGAATAAAAGAACCATATAAAGGGAAATACATTAGTGTGGAGAAAATTTCAGTGAGGTGTTGCTGAAACTGACCGCGTAACAAACGTTTGGTTTCCAACTAATTTGCTGACAAAAATATAAGTATTCACTCGGCACTTTGAGATATCCTTCCAGGTTATAGATCTTAGGATATTTGGTTATTTTATCAGCTTGTTGGGCTTCTATCGTGGAGGATTAACAACGGCGGGACAAACAGAAGATACAGTTACAGTTCTCTGAAGCTCTAACGCACGCGCTATAGAGTTGGAAAACGAATGCTTTGATAACGAATACCTTATCGATCTCGACAACCTGACTATTCTTGACATAGGCTACGTAGATGTCCTTACAGTAAAAGAACTCAATCACTAGACACTCCCTGTGCGCGAAGAACATCGAAACAAATGCTACAAGTGCTCTAAGGAGATGTACATATACGAGAAGGTTAAAACAGTAGATCCAAGCAGTCCTGGCACACCCGCTGTTGCTGATGATTATGACTGCATTTGCATGAGGCGCTAAATGTGTAGGTCATTTAGGGCAAGGAGTGGTTAAGCTCGATCCTTCGTCGACCAGCTTAGTCCTTTTACCAGTTGTTGAGCCAGTTGATAATCAGTTGTCATGAGTGAACATTGAAGATTATAAGAAAAAAAACTGCAGCAAGCCTAATGGCCAATACTAGGCAGGTTCTTCTCAAACGCAGACCCTTCAACAAAATTATTTGCCCAACTTATTTTCAGTGCTTTTCAATGAATAATTATCAATAAAATCAAAGCTAGTGCTAAACCCCGCAAAGGTTTTCAAGGAATAAGCTTTGATAACTCGACCAACTCATGATGTACAAGTCCCACTGAAATCCAACCCCTGTCATTCATGTATTTAATTAACCTCTATTTGAAGCTACTCAAGATTTTAGCTTTAGTGATACTGAGTTGTTTCGGATAATGCGCAAAGAAGTCGAAAACCTTCGTTGTCACCACATGATGCTTCACTCTGTGGTTTATAATCATTATTATCTTTGAAGATGCATCTCTTCTATGAGGGCAATGATGATAGTAAAAGAAGTTACTCTCTTCTTCATTCGATTGTACCTGATTATCTGCCACTTCCCATGTGCTGTGACTAAACACACATGTGAATCCTACGGGTTTAGCGCTTCCAAATGAATATAATTATTAAATAAAAGACCTGATGAACGAACCTACACACCCTAGAGAAAAATATCAGGACCATTCATTTCACTGATACTTCTGAGAAAAAGTATCAGCAAAAATACACTATCAGTTACTAACCAGCTACCATTAATATTGCACTACCACTGACTCTGGTGACGGAGGAGGAACGGTATTAGTTACCCGAGGAAAGGCTGACACAAGCTTCGTGACCTGTGTGAAAGGTCCTCCCATACGAGGGTGTTGTGATGTCATCCTTTCCTATCTCCCCTCTCCTCACTCCTTCCACCCACACAAGCACTATCGAGAGATCAAAGTGATTAAGCATGTGCTGGCCCCGCAGCAATCTTTCTTCTGGTTTGATGTACGTAAAGAGAGAAACTGACAGATGTTGACGTTGACACACATCTTCCTTACCACTCAATGTCACAGCACAAACCCCGCCGAGGATCATGCAGATGCCAGAAGACATCAAACACATTATAAACTTGAAAGAGAAACAAACGCCACCGAGCTAACGAGAAAGGCGGCAGTCACAGAGCACTCACGTAAACACAATAATTTTAAGACAGTAACACGAGCTAACAAGACTAGTTGGATTTAAACATATACAAGAATAGGAGGAACTACAAACAGCCCAGTGAACCAGAATTTATTAATATATGTTCCAAATCATACATTCCAATTTGAAGCTTTGTTTCAACTTTCAAGCTCTATTTTGAATGTATAATTGTAGAACTCTCTTAATATTCCCGGTATTAGCTTTTCACCTACTTGTACATTTAAATCGTATTGCCTTTTATAATGGTTTTCAAGAAAAAAAGTAACTTTAGCTTTCAAAATCACTTTTCCTGGATGTTTTCTGATGTTCTGGAACAATTTATTCATCCTTCTCTGTATATTTTCGCCAAGTTGTACATTACATCTTATTGAAGCTAGCAGGCTCAGTGGCTAACACGACGGTCTGGAGTTTTGAGACTCTGACCGCGGGTTCAAACCCCACTCGTGGTATGGTTTGTTTGCAATCGTGTCATTACGATTTCGTGAGTCATACACCATTCTCTTTCGTAAGTTTTTCCTTATAAATCAGAGTTCTTATCTGCCTTGTCACAGACATTAATACACTGCAGTCACTGCTACTAGCCGTTACAATCATTCATAAATCACTCTGACAATAGGATTTACTGATATTTAAATATAGTGTGTAATAAGGACCAATTTCTTTCCGAAGCTTATTTTTTAAATATTTCCAGCCACAAAGGGCTAAGTTTTGGGAAAGAAAGATAATATAAGATGGAGTGACGGAGTGAATGATGGTGAGTTTTTCTTTTTCGGGCAACCCTACCTTGGTGGGAAACGGCCGGTGTGTTAAGAAGTACAAGAACGTAAGAAGGAACACTGCATCAGGCCTACTGGCCCATGCGAGGCAGCAGTAACAGCCTAGTTGATCAGGCCCTGATCCATCGGGAGGCCTGGTCATGGACCGGGCCGCGGGGGCGTTGATCCCCGGAATAACCTCCAGGTAACCTACCGGCTTAAGCCACTGACCCAAGCTTGTCAGGTCCAGGTCACATCCACTCATGTATTTATCTAACCTATTTTTATAATTACAAAATGCTTTAGCTGCGTCAGCTAATTAATTTTTCCTTTGTGAACAATCATTTCAAATCTGTTTTCACAGACGAATGACTGTTCTGAAAATATATAAGTGAAGAGGACCTAAAGAAAATTAATTCTGCTGACCCATAGTTACTATAACATAGTTCTCAAATAAATAGATTAAAAGTGAGCAAAACTTGTAGAATACAGATAACTAAGTAAAGCATCATCTAATATCTCGAATAATTATCAAAAATTGACGTAATAAATATTCAAACAGCTCCAAAATAAAATGAAATATCACAGTCACTAGCGATATGGTTATCAGATAGACCGACTGAAGCAAAATAAATCCCCGGGCCCTGATGAATTTTTTTTCTTGAGTGTAATATGGAACCTTGTGAACCATTAACTAACATTTTTAATACATATATCTCTTCAAACAGGTGTAGTGCCTGATATGTGGAAGAGGGCCAAAGTAATTCCTATTTTTAAATCAGGGGACAAGTCGTTACCGTCAAATTACCCCCCAATAAGCCTGACCTCAATTGTAGGCAAATTACTAGAGTCAATTATAGCTGATATTATAAGAAGTCATCTTGATAAGCATAATTCGATTAATGATACTCAGCGTGGATTCACGAGGGGCCGTTCCTGCCTAACTAATTTACTAACTTTCTTCAGTAAAGCTTTTGAGGCTGTTGATCACGATAAAGAATTTGATATTGTTTATTTGGATTTTAGTAAGGCTTTTGATAGAGTACTGTACCAGAGACTGTTGAAGAAAGTGACAGCCCATGGCACTGAGGGGAAAAGTGCTGTCATGGATCGAGTCATGGCTCACCAACAGGAAGCAGTGCGTGCCTAAATGGGGTAAAATCTGAGTGGGGATCTGTAACAAGTGACGTTCCACAGGGATCGGTATTAGGCCCATTGTTGTTTATAATATACATCAATGACCTTGACGAGGGAATTACTAGTGATATGAGCAAATTCGCTGATGACACAAAGATAAGCAGGATAATCGATTCAGACCTAGATGTCACGAAACTTCAGGAGGATTTAGACAAACTCAATTTGTGGTTAGAAAAGTAGCAGATGCAGTTCAATGTAGATAAACGCAAAGTTCTGAAGCTCGGGAATGTTTATAACCCTAGCACCTACCAGCTTAATAATGTAGAACTTAGCCATACAGAATGCGAAAAGGACTTGGGGGGGTTATGGTAAGCAGCAACTTTAAACCAAGTCAGCAATGCCTATGCGTACGTACTAAGGCAAATAGATTACCGGGATTTATATGAAGAAGTGTAAGAAACAGAAGTCGAGCGGTTATATTACAGCTTTATAAATGAAAAATTAGACAAATGTGCAACATCTGGGGATCTTTATTGTAGACGTTTCGCCATCCAATGGCTTTATCACTACAAATTCAAGGACATGACTGGAAGACAGAAGAACTATACACAACAGATGAGGTAATCAGTCCCTCAGCCTTGGAGATGGTGTGCAGAACACCGGAGTCGTGAAGATACTGGAGCAAAGGCAAGAAGGCTGGCGCTTATATACTGGTGTCAGGTGGAAAGGGACCGGGGGGGGGGGAAGGTTTCCAGAGATCAACGTCCCCGCGACCCGGACCATGACCAGGCCTCCCGGTGGATCAGGGCCTGATAAACCAGGCTGTTACTGCTGGCCGTACACACTTAGAACGCAAAAATGTTAGCCATGCCCATACAAACAATGTTGTTTTTCAGTCATGTTAGACTACCCTTCAAAGCTTCACAGACATCTGGCTGAAGCATCCTTTATGTACAGTGTTCCTAACTTGAATCCTATTCCTGGCTTTGTCTCTGTTGTTGCCTGCCTTTCTCATTACGTTGTCAAATGCTCTAAACTTCAGAACACTCGTGACTTGGCCTGACCTTAGCCGCCACCTCTCCTCTCCTCTTCTGAATGTCCTTGCTTTTCCTTTTTTCTGTCCCGGTGGGTTTTGTTCTATAAGTGTTCTGTCCAGCCGCTGCCGCCGCCATCATCACCACCATTACCACTACCCAACCTACTTTCACTGCCCCTTCTCTCATATATTCTGGTTTTATATACTATTCTGGTTATTTATATATTGGGGTATCATAGATAATTAGCTCATATTAGTGTAACATTCTTGGCAAGTGTATTGCTGCTACTGCTGCTGTTGTTGACTGATGCTGCTGAAAGTTTTACGTTACATTAACATATTCGTCCGTGAAAATCCCCTGATGTGTGTGTTGATTATGAGATGACCCGCTCAAGGATGTCACCCACTCCCTCACAAGGCTCGGCACGCGATACTCGCGAACACATGCAGAAACTGGGTAAACGTTGGCCCTAATACGGGCCAAGGCAGCAGCGACTGTTGTACCACAAACATAAAAGAAGAATTGGAAAATCATTCAACATTTACAGAACAAAAAGGCACAATACCGTGACAGGAACAATACACAAATAACTCGCACGTAAGAGATAGGAGCTTATGACGACGTTTTGGCCCGACTTGAACTATACAACTGGTCCAAGTCGGACCGAAGCGTCGTCGTAAGCTCCTCTCTCTCCTATGTTTGGGTTATCTGTGTATCATTTAATATTTGAGTTGTTGAACATGAAAGTGATCACCCGGACGCTAATTTGCATGAAAACACTTAGTTAATAATCAAACTTAGCAACACCGAAGTTCTTTACATAGTTATTAGTGCAATTAGATTTCCCTCTTTAAAACAGGAACTTTGATGAATCCTGTCCCCTTACCGGAGGTCACCGCCCCCAGTACCCGGTCCCAGACCAGGCCTCTTGGTTGCTGGCCAAATCGATAAACCTGTTAGTGCCCGCCACCCGCAGTCCAACGTATGCACCACAACCCGGGTGATCAGAAACTGTCCTGGGGAATCTGTCGAGTTGCCTCTTGAAAAGGGTTTGCTGGTGACCCACCTCCCTCCCTTATGCATTAAGGGAGGGTGTTGAACAGTCACAGTCCCTTTAGAAATGGGACACCTTAGTAAGGGCCTTTCATCCAAGGAATCGGAGCCATCCCCTTCAGATCTAACCTGATTACCTCTTATTACTCAGACGCTTTGTAACCCTCATAGGTTGAATACTTAGCCACGAATGTAATAACCAGAGAACCCATCAAAGGAAGCGCCTTGACACCTGTGAGGGGCTCTTTTTGCAAGGAATTGGACTTATCCTCTTCTTCTTTGAATCGAATCTGATTTCCTCTCACTCCCAAGAACCTGTAAGACCCGGGCGTTATGCTTCCCTAAATATAATAATAATAATAATTAATATTAAAAAATGGCACACCCAGCAGCTGGAAATAAATGGTATAAAATACCGACACAATGGAAATACAAACACGTATGCAGTATAATGTGATCCTTTATTGACAACGTTTCGCCCACACAGTGGGCTTTTCCTGCAGCTGCCTGAAACGTGTCATGAGCGGTGACTGGACGCTGGGACACTCCGTAACAAGAAGCCATGATGTAAATACAGCTCGGTATATTTTTCTGTTAGCATGTTATTTTTGTTAACGGCTCTGAAAGATAACCTTTGAGTTCAGAGAGCTTTACTACTACCAGAACCTGGCTTTAAGCCAGGCTCATCTGGCGTTTACCTGGTCAACCAGGCTGCTGCTGCTGGTGGCCCGCTGATCAACATATTCATCACAGCCTGGTTAATCTGGCACCTGGTGAAGATACTTGTCCAGTTTCCTCTTGAAGTCTTCTACAACTGTCCCAGCAGTGTTTTTGATATCTTCTGGTAATGGTGAATAGTCTGGGGTCGTGGACGTTAATACAATGTTCCCTAAATATAATAATGTCTGTCATGAACGCCACACTGCATGCCAAAGCTACTGGCTTCTAGCCAAATCTTTCACTGGAGCATGGTGCCAGTGCAGCAGCACTGTCGGTGGTGTCGCTACTACTTGGTGACCTCCCACCATCTGGGTGCACACGGCAGAGGTCATAGTATCCCATTGGTCAGAGGTCAATGTGACTCACAAGTATGAGAACCTTCCTAGCATGAGCCAAAAAGCCTACTGCAGTATTCCTCTATAATACGACCATTTGCGAGACTCTTGGTACTTTCGCAGCCTGGCCTACAGCAAAGCCTCTTGATGACTTTTTTAACCAGGCTCTTGCTGTAGGCATCCCGCTGGCCAACACAGCAATCACAACCTGAATGATCTGGCACTTGGAGGCAGTGATCTAGTTTCTTTTTAAAAACTCTTCACTTGTTGCTGCCATAGTTCTGATATTTGCTAGTAACAAGTTGAATAGCCTTGGACCACAGATATTAAGTTTCCTGCTTTTCACTACGTCTATTTTATGCTTTCTTCCCATATCTCTCAGTCCAGTACGTTGTTATGGTAGTGTGTAGATATTTAACTGAACCCTTCAGTATCTTCCATATAATACAGTGTTTTCAGGTGTTCTCGCTTCTTCACTCTAGAGAGTACGTTATATGCACTTTCAGGCGTTCCCAGCATTTTAAATGCTTGAATGTATTTAATGATGTGTAAAGGTATATATATAATGAAACAGCCAAGGAAGAAGTTAATATCCCTAATTGCGTACCAGCTATCTACGCAGTGTTGTCATTGCGGTATATTTTCTCTCACAAAGATTCGTTATAAGCTCTCCCCTCGGGGAAAAATTTTATGTAGCTAACCTCTGGTGGAGAGGGTGGGAACAACAAAGTCTGTTATTTGTAAAGCACACGCTCGTTATTTACGGGGAGGGACGGGTAGCATTAGTAGCAGCACTCACCATCATGGTGGGAGCCGCCGCCATGATCACATGTGCATGAGAAGGTCGCCCACTGATGCTCAACCTTTGACCTTTGGCTTCAAGTGACACGTTTGTCGTCCATTATGTCATGTAGCCGCTGAAGGCAGGATCTGGTCGCGAGAAACCCACGTTACTAAATACGAGTAACAGTCACAATACTGTGGTTGTGAGTTAGCTATTCACTGCAAACTACACTGAATTACTTAAAAATATTCCGTGTTATTTATAAAGCTATCTATTTATATTTGACTATTCATTCTTATTTCATTCTAAACTGGCGTAAGGAGACTTAGAGTTGTTAAACAAGACATGCTAATTATTCCAAAAGTTACTGGGAATGACTGACGGTGGTGCAAACCTTAGCAACTTGAATGGTACCTTTGCTCAGAGAGAGAGAAAGATAAACGAAAGCTAGCTCATTGTAAATTGGACATACATAAGAAAGGACTGCGCACATTTGCAAAATATTTCACCAAAATATATGCCTTCAAGAGGGAGCTGGACAGATACTTGAAGTCCATGCCGGAACAGCTGGGCTGTGGTTCGTATGCTGGACTGCGTGCGGCCAGCAGTAACAGCCTGGTTAATCAGGCCCTGATCCACCGTGAGGCCTAGTCGTGAGCTAGGCCGTGGCGACGTTGATCACCGGAATACCCTCCAGGTAGGAACATTCCTGAGGATTGCTACAGCAGGCCTATTGACTATTGTAGGGCAAAGCCTACTAACACATAACACTTCCCACTTTTGCAATAACGGCTTATATAAGAGGATTACAGGATGTGGGGTGTGGGGAGCCAACTATGTTTACGTGAATTGTTTTTAGCTACTGGGAGCAGCAGGACTATGCTGTCTCCTTGTTGGTGTGGTACAGTATATAATCCATTGACTTTAGCACGAATACCTGGAGAAGGTTTCCGGGGTCAACGCCCCCGCGGCTCGGTTTGAGACCAGGACTCGCGTTGGATCAGTATCTGACTGAAAGTGGTACTTAAGCCCTTTACATTCAAATTTATTTTTTTTTTCTTTCATGCACATGTTTTTCCTCAGTTTACAGCTGTAGCCTCTTGATCAAGGATCCTTGTTGGTGTAACAACCGTGGCCTCTTGATCAAGGATCCTTGTTGGTGTAACAACCGTGGCCTCTTGATCAAGGATCCTTGTTGGTGTAACAACCGTGGCCTCTTGATCAAGGATCCTTGTTGGTGTAACAATCGTGGCCTCTTGATCAAGGATCCTTGTTGGTGTAACAATCGTGGCCTCTTGATCTCCCTGTTGGTGTAACAACCGTGGCCTCTTGATCAAGGATCCTTGTTGGTGTAACAATCGTGGCCTCTTGATCAAGGATCCTTGTTGGTGTAACAATCGTGGCCTCTTGATCAAGGATCCTTGTTGGTGTAACAACCGTGGCCTCTTGATCGAGGATCCTTGTTGGTGTAACAACCGTGGCCTCTTGATCTCCCTGTTGGTGTAACAACCGTGGCCTCTTGATCTCCCTGTTGGTGTAACAACCGTGGCCTCTTGATCTCCCTGTTGGTGTAACAACTGTGGCTTCTTGATCTCCCTGTTGGTGTAACAACTGTGGCTTCTTGATCTCCCTGTTGGTGTAACAACCGTGGCCTCTTGATCGAGGATCCTTGTTGGTGTAACAACCGTGGCCTCTTGATCTCCCTGTTGGTGTAACAACCGTGGCCTCTTGATCTCCCTGTTGGTGTAACAACCGTGGCTTCTTGATCTCCCTGTTGGTGTAACAACTGTGGCTTCTTGATCTCCCTGTTGGTGTAACAACCGTGGCTTCTTGATCTCCCTGTTGGTGTAACAACTGTGGCTTCTTGATCTCCCTGTTGGTGTAACAACCGTGGCCTCTTGATCTCCCTGTTGGTGTAACAACCGTGGCTTCTTGATCTCCCTGTTGGTGTAACAACTGTGGCTTCTTGATCTCCCTGTTGGTGTAACAACCGTGGCTTCTTGATCTCCCTGTTGGTGTAACAACTGTGGCTTCTTGATCTCCCTGTTGGTGTAACAACTGTGGCTTCTTGATCTCCCTGTTGGTGTAACAACCGTGGCTTCTTGATCTCCCTGTTGGTGTAACAACCGTGGCTTCTTGATCTCCCTGTTGGTGTAACAACCGTGGATTCTTGATCTCCCTGTTGGTGTAACAACCGTGGATTCTTGATCTCCCTGTTGGTGTAACAACCGTGGATTCTTGATCTCCCTGTTGGTGTAACAATCGTGGCTTCTTGATCTCCCTGTTGGTGTAACAACCGTGGCTTCTTGATCTCCCTGTTGGTGTAACAACCGTGGCCTCTTGATCTCCCTGTTGGTGTAACAACCGTGGCCTCTTGATCTCCCTGTTGGTGTAACAACCGTGGCTTCTTGATCTCCATATTGGTGTAACAACCGTGGCCTCTTGATCTCCCTATTGGTGTAACAACCGTGGCCTCTTGATCTCCCTATTGGTGTAACAACCGTGGCTTCTTGATCTCCCTGTTGGTATAATAACCGTGGCCTCTTGATCTCCCTGTTGGTGTAACAACCGTGGCCTCTTGATCTCCCTGTTGGTATAATAACCGTGGCTTCTTGATCTCCCTGTTGGTATAATAACCGTGGCTTCTTGATCTCCCTGTTGGTATAATAACCGTGGCTGCTTGATCTCCCTATTGGTGTAACAACCGTGGCCTCTTGAAACGATCTTATTTTGTATTTTTATTGTCGCTACATGAGATCCTAACAGGATATCATGTCTCCTATATTACCATATTCTGTCATGACCTCATAAGTGATTAACCTGACTATTATTTTCCTCCTGACAGTCTGCCAACCAGGCACTTCCAGAAATTGTATCCATTGTCGCAATTAAATATTAGCAGCAGCGTGTTTAAATCTGACCTTAACAATCGTTTTGGACAGCATTTTTAGTATACAGCATTTACCATTCTCTCTCTCTCTCTCTCTCTCTCTCTCTCTCTCTCTCTCTCTCTCTCTCTCTCTCTCTCTCTCTCTCTCTCTCTCTCTCTCTCTCTCTCTCTCTCTCTTCTCTCTCTCTCTCTCTCTCTCTCTCTCTCTCTCTCTCTCTCTCTCTCTCTCTCTCTCTCTCTCTCTCTCTCTCTCTCTCTCTCTCTCTCTCTCTCTCTCTCTCTCTCTCTCTCTCTGAAAAATATCTAAGTTTATGAACCAGTTCGTGATGTCGTACCTTACACACACACACACACACACACACACACACACTAATACACACACACACACACAAATACACACACACACACACACTAAAACACACACACACACTAATACACACACACACACTAATACACACATACACACACTAATACACACATACACACACACACACACACACACACACACACACACACACATATATATATATATATATATATATATATATATATATATATATATATATATATATATATATATATATATATATATATATATAAAGAAAGATCGCAGTCAGCAGGATTCGAAACTACATCTGGGGACGGTCAAGGTCCCCAGGCAGCGCTCTAGTTCACTCGGTCACACAAATGCCATACATATTATATTTATTATTGTAACCACGAACGAGTGGTATTTAATCAATAACAATAACCCCACTCCATAAAGGTGGCAGCAAAGAATTAGCTAAGAACTATAGACCAATAGCTCTGACGTCCCACATCATAAAAATCTTTGAAAGAGTGCTAAGAAGCAGGATTGCAAATCACCTGGATTCCCAAAATCTGCACAATCCAGGGCAACATGGGTTCAGGGCAGGTCGCTCCTGCCTCTCACAACTACTGGATCACTATGACATGGCCTTGGATGCACTGGAAGAAAATCAGAATGCAGATGTAATATACACAGACTTTGCAAAAGCATTTGACAAATGCGATCATGGCGTAATAGCCCATAAAATACGTGCTAAAGGAATAACTGGGAAAGTGGGGAGATGGATCTTCAACTTCCTAACAAATCGAACACAAAGAGTAGTGGTCAACAGAGTTAAATCGGAGGCTGCCATAGTGAAGAGCTCTGTTCCACAAGGCACAGTACTCGCCCCCATCTTATTCCTTATCCTCATATCAGACATAAACAGAGATATACATCACAGCACCGTATCATCCTTTGCGGATGATACTAGGATCTGCATGAGGCTGTCATCTGCTGAGGACGCGGTTAACCTCCAAGAAGATATAAACAAAGTTTTCCAGTGGGCAACGGTAAACAATATGATGTTCAATGAGGACAAATTCCAACTACTCCGTTATGGAAAACTGGAGGAGATAATAACTAGAACAGAGTATACTACAGACTCTGGCCATACAATAGAGCGGAAAAATAATGTAAGGGACCTGGGAGTAGTAATGTCTGAGGATCTCACTTTCAAGGATCACAACAGTGCCACGATCGCACGTGCAAAGAAAATGATAGGATGGATAATGAGAACTTTCAAAACGAGAGATGCCAAGCCCATGATGATCCTTTTCAAATCACTTGTTCTCTCTAGGCTGGAATACTGCTGTACATTAACATCTCCATTCAAAGCAGGTGAAATCGCAGATCTAGAGAGTGTACAGAGATCCTTTACTGCACGTATAAGTTCTGTCAAGCACCTTAACTACTGGGAACGCTTGGAAGCACTTGACTTGTACTCGTTGGAACGCAGGAGGGAGAGATATATCATAATCTACACTTGGAAAATCTTGGAAGGAATGGTCCCAAATCTGCACACAGAAATCACTCCCTACGAAAGTAAAAGACTGGGCAGGCGATGCAAAATGCCGCCAATAAAAAGTAGGGGAGCCATTGGTACACTAAGAGAAAACACCATAAGTGTCCGGGGCCCAAAACTGTTCAACAGCCTCCCATCAAGCATTAGGGGAATTGCCAATAAACCCCTGGCTGCCTTCAAGAGAGAGCTGGACAGATACCCAAAGTCAGTGCCGGATCAGCCGGGCTGTGGCTCGTACGTCGGACTGCGTGCGGCCAGCAGTAACAGCCTAGTTGATCAGGCCCTGATCCATCGGGAGGCCTGGTCATGGACCGGGCCTCGGGGGCGTTGATCCCCGGAATAACCTCCAGGTAATACTGCGAGTAGCCAAGGACTCGAACCCATGTCGTTTTGGCCCACCTCATGGTGAGCTAAGGTCCTGTGGGTTAGGGCGTCATGTGATTTTCGCTCACCATGAGTCGAGCCAAAACGACATGGGTTCGAGTTTTACCTATGCAGAACGACATTATTCATATGCTTCAAGAGACTACACAATGTATGTCACCTTATCCACTCAGCCACCGATCATCGAAGGGTGAGTGGATAAGGTGACATGTACATTGTCCTGTCTCAAGAGACCACACAATGTGCCGTGGGGTCGAATCCTGGCCTGCCGAAGTTTGGTAAATGATTCAAAACCACTTGTTTCGTGGTTTCATTGATATATACCTTAGGAAACTTTAGTAAGTTTTCTGATGTTCTTTTGGAACAAAATTTTTAATTTTTACATTAACATATGAAAAATAATACTTTTGTACCAAAAGAACATCAGAAAACTTACTAAAGTTTCCTAAGGTTCTTTTGGTACAAAATCATTAATTTTATACTAACATATACGAAATAAAATATATACTTAATTTGAATGTATAAGATAAGATTTTTGAAAGGAGTTAATATTAAATGAGTTCTTGTTAACTGACCAGTTTTACCTATTCGGCACGCATTATATATATATATATATAAATATATATATATATATATATATATATATATATATATATATATATATATATATATATATATATATATATATATATATATATATATATATAAATTGGTGGGGGGGAGGTGTACAAGAGTGCGTGCACTCGTGTGTACTGTGTGCGCGCGCAGTGTTGGTAAGGGTGGTTGGTCTGAGTTGCTCAAGGCCGTGCTGCTGCTGCTGCTGCTGCTGCTGCTGCGTCCCTCATCCATGGCGGGGGCCACGTAAGCGTGACGTCACCTTGGCTGGCTGCCAACCGCCACCACCATCACCGCCACCACCACTCACGCCCTCCAGCGCGGACGCTCTCACATACACACACAGGCAGGCGCGCACACATACACACACAGGCAGGCGCGCACACATACACACACAGGCAGGCGCGTACACACACTCAAACACACACATGCGCACACAGCAGAGATAGAGAGCAGCTTGACGCAGCCAGGAAGCTGAGGACTCGACCTGCTGACGTTGTCTTCAACTCCCCGACTGTTGTGTGTGTACTCGTGCGTGGGTGCTTTTATTCTTTAAGTTGAGCCTCGGCTCCTGGCCCCACCCCCAAACGACTGGTTTACTTACTTTTTCTGCCTCACAGACCGTCGTTCCTATCTTTAAAAATGAGTTTGATGTGTGATATCTCCTTCCCTAAATTGTTGGACTCCCTGACCTTCTTGAGGCAGTGGTTCTTCCTAACTTCTGACATATTTGTGCCTCTGACATATATCCATGCATCCGTCCCCAGTCTTCCTCTTTAAAATAATATTTCCGCGTCTGCCCAGTTAATTACTATTAGTATATTGTGCACTGTGTGGGACTGCGAATTTGTAGATAATTTCTAATTATAACAAATGATCTTGAATACCATTTCAACAGTCTACCACATTGTGACGTGTGTGTGTGTGTGTGTGTGTGTGTGTGTGTGTGTGTGTGTGTGTGTGTGTGTGTGTGTGTGTGTGTGTGTGTGTGTGTGTGTGAGGGAGGGTGTTAGAGATAAGAGGAAGGTCGAAGAAACAGCAGCAGCAGCTGGCTTCTCGGTCCCTCCCCAAACCATTATTGAGCTGGACAACATTTAGGTTGGCCTCTGGAAAAGTTCCAGAGGCCAAAATGGACACATGCAAGTGTTGAGATTACCTCTAATCAGTTGGTGAACTCATTGCCATCCTCAAGTAACCAATCAGCCTTAACGCCTTCCCATGTGGAGTGAGATGTGTAATTATGAGGTTCCAGACCTGGAAGCAGGTGGTCCTCAATCTCTCCTAATTTGTAAGAATGACTGTCTGGACTCTTAAGACATAAGAAAGAAGGAACACTGCAGCAGGCCTACTGGCCCATGAGAAGCAGGTCCAAGTCCCCCACCGGCCCAAGCCCCAACCTAATCAGGCAAAATTCACAAGATTAAAAACGCCATAGAACGGGCAAATCTACAAAATACTAGAAGTGCACCCAAATCCCTCAGCGTGTGCGCGTCTAAGAACATCACGCCGCTCCC
Organism: Cherax quadricarinatus; assembly: GCF_038502225.1. Classification (NCBI taxonomy): domain Eukaryota; kingdom Metazoa; phylum Arthropoda; class Malacostraca; order Decapoda; family Parastacidae; genus Cherax; species Cherax quadricarinatus. The sequence goes on from NC_091327.1 coordinate 33,433,257, forward strand.
CAACTCACCCATCATCCCTCTTCTCCCTACCGTAGATACTGGGCTCTTAATAGAATAACTGACACATCCTCAGTGCCCTACTCAAGTCTCTTACCTCAGGCTGACAGATGTCAACAGAGTATAACATCCACCCTGTGTGATGTAATATGACAGGGAAATTTACCGTGTAAAGGCATATGACAGGTGAAATCTACCCTGTGTGAAGGAATATGACGAAAAGCCACTGTCTACGGTGGTATAAAATGGAAATATATCCATTTTTTGGTGACTGAATATGACAGGAACACAGCACTTGTCTCACTCTGTCCGACGTTTTTGGATTATCCTAGGTAATTTACACTATGTATGATAATTGTACTGATGTGCATCTTAATAAATTTATTTCCTTATATGCTTCAACCAGCAATACTGATAAACTGATTCATCCCATTTTACTAAAAACTGGACGACCATGCAGACAGCTTTCTCTACGTGTGTGCCTGAGGCAGGCTACGAGCGTCTGTAACAACAGGTGGTGCACACAGTGCCCTGCCTCCCCAAACATATATTCGCCTCAGCCACAATAAACGAAAATCCGCCAGACAAAAGATAGACTCTCACGCTCAACATAAAAGAGCCGAGAGTTAAAATAAAAACGTAATAAAAAAAGAACACGCGTCGGTATGCAGTTTCTGCGCTCCTGAGGAGCAGCCATGAGAGGACAAGGAGAGAAGGGTGTAAGTGCGTAGGAGGGGAGGAGGGCAAGTGAGGGAGAGAGGGAGGAGCCTGGTGGAGAGGGAGGTGAGGAAGGAGGGAGGAAGCGGGTACAGGGGGGGGGGATGGGAGGGAGCGGAGAGATGGGAGGGTGGATGTTCCCCCTCTCCCCCCTCACTTCCCCACTGGCATTACCTCACCCTTGGCCTGCAGCGACCTTAGTCTTGGCAAGGTAACCCCTCTCAACCTCACCAGGGTAACACATTACTCTCACCAGTTAACGTTACTCTCACCAGGGTAAATATAAGCCTTGACAAGGTGCTATGGCAAGGTAACCTTGCCTCAGCTATGTCAAGGAGGCGGGTAGAGAGGGAGAGCGGAAAAATGTGAGGAACCTGGGAGTGGTAGTGTCTGAGGATCTCATTTTCAAGGATCACAACAATGCCACGACCACAACTGCAAAGAAAATTATAGGAGGGATAATGAGAACGTTCAAAACAAGAGATGCCAAGCCAGTGATGATCCTTTTCAAATTACTTGTTCTCGCTCGGTTGGAATACTACTGTACATTAACATCTCCGTTCAAAGCAGGTGAAATTGCAGATCTAGAGAATGTACAGAGAACCTTTACTGCACATATAAGTTCTATCAAACACCTCAACTACTGGGAACGCTTGGAAGCACTTGACTTGTACTCGCTGGAACGCAGGAGAGAGAGAGATATCATAATCTACACTTGGAAGATCTTAGAAGGGATGGTCCCGAATCTGCACACAGAAATCACTCCATACAAAAGTAAATCACTGGGGGTATTTTGCACCGCCTGTCCAATGAAAAGTAGCGGCGCCATTAGTACTCTTTAAGAGGGAGCTGGACAGATACTTAAAGTCGGTGCCGGATCAGCCGGGCTGTGGTTCGTACGTTGGACTACGTGCGGCCAGCAGTAACAGCCTGGTTGATCAGGCCTTGATCCACCGGAAGGCCTGGTCGTGAACCGGGCTGCGGGGGCGTTGATCCCCGGAATACCCTCCAGGTAGGTAGGTATCTTTACCTCAGCCATAGCTAGGCATCCCTACCTCAGCCATGGCATTGTATCCCTGCCTCAACCATGGCATGGTATCCTTGCCTCAACCATGGCATGGTATCCCTGCCTCAGCAATTGCATGGTATCCCTGCCTCACCAATTGCATGGTATCCCTGCCTCAGCAATTGCATGGTATCCCTGCCTCAGCAATTGCATGGTATCCCTGCCTCAGCAATGGCATGGTATCCCTGCCTCAGCAATGGCATGGTATCCCTGCCTCGGCAATGGCATGGTATCCGTGCCTCAACTATGACATGGTATCCGTGCCTCAACTATGACATGGTATCCGTGCCTCAACTATGACATGGTATCCGTGCCTCAACTATGACATGGTATCCGTGCCTCAACTATGACATGGTATCCGTGCCTCAACTATGACATGGTATCCGTGCCTCAACTATGACATGGTATCCGTGCCTCAACTATGACATGGTATCCGTGCCTCAACTATGACATGGTATCCGTGCCTCAACTATGACATGGTATCCCTGCTTCAACTATAACTTCCATGACCTTCAGAGTTCACACAACCTCCTCATGACTATTTATTTACATTTATGTTCCTTGGGACAACACCGGACATTTATTTATTTATTATACTATAGATCCTATTTGCTTTTTCAGAGGGCGTCGCTCTCTAAGGGTACAGCTCGGAGACTGTCACTTTCTAAGAGTCTGGCTCTGAGGAGTGCCGCTAATCATTGGTCTCTGGGGGTGTTCCCTCTTCTTGCGTTCTACACATCCTCTCTACTCAGTAACTTTTACATAAGTACTAAGAAGCACTGCAGCAAACCTACTGGTCTATGCCAAGCAGACCTTGCTCACTCCTGAAAGAGAAACAAACCATTAACCCGAATATTAGCGTCAGGAATTCCAGCACAGCAATCAGTACGTCACCTATCTAGGCAACACCACCACCCACTAACATCTCCGGACGACCCTACCCCAGTCCACAGCCCCTTCGCACAACCAGGATCTTTCCCCCCTCCCCCTATTCCCTCCAGCATCCCACCCCCTGTGTCCTGCACACCCCCTCCTCCTCTCCAGCACACCCCTTCCCCTCTCCTGCGTGTCATGGGAGGCAGAACCAGTCCAGTAAACCCTCACTTATAAATAGACGATGCCAAGTGGGAAAGTATGTGGGGGACTCAAACAAAGACGGCTGTGTACCGGCGCCCCCTCACGCTAGTAAAATCGGGACTTAAAGGATACCCGTACTATAACTTGTGTACCCTGTATGTTCACATGTATACCGGAGCCACTGTTGTGCCTCACCTGTGTACAGGAGCAGCTTACATGAGTGAACCATACTTTTGATATTATAATATTCTCGCCATCCTTCCTCACTCATGCGTGTTATTGTAATCATACCAAGAAACTATTCAGAGCCACTTTGATACTCATAATTTGATCAATGAGCCTCAACAAGGTTCACAAGGGTTATTTTTTACCCAACAATTACAATTATTTATGAAGTGGAGGGAAGTGATTTAGAGTACGATGATGCTTAACTAGAGTTCCATAAGACTAATGATAAATTGATACTGAACACTGAAAGTAACGCAGCCTACGGTATTAGAGAAGCTTTTCTGGAATCAAGACATATCTGATTAATAGAGAAGAAAAGATAAGAAAAATTTGCTGTAGAGGATAAACAAAATTCAGATGTAGTATAGTACATAGACTTTGCAAAAGTTTTCGACAAGTATGACCATGGTGTAATTGCAGACAAAATGCGTGATAAAGGAATAACAGGAAAAGTTGGTAGATGGATCTATAACTTCCTGACAAATAGAACACAAAGAGTAATTACAGAGTAAAGTCCCAGACAGCTACAGTGAAAAGCTGTTTCACAAGGCACAGTACTTGCTCCCATTTCATTCCCCATCCTCATATCTGAAATAGACGGAGATGTAAGCCTTAGCACCGTGTCTTCCTTTGCGGATGACACCCGGATTGCCATGACAGTGACCTCCATCGAAGACACCGCAAAACGTCCGCAAGCGGACGTACATCAAATCTTCAAATGGGCCACTCAAAACAATATGAAGTTCAATGAAGAGAAATTTCAACTACTCATATATGGAAAACTTGAGGAAATTAAAACTGTATCAGGGTATACGACAAATTCTAACCATAAAATAGAGCGAAAAAGTAATGTGAAGGACCTGGGAGTGATAATGTCGGAGGATCTCGCCTTCAAAGACCACAACAATGTATCTACCTCACCGCTAGGAAAATGACAGGATGGATAATGAGAATCTTCAAAACTAGGGACGCAAAGCCCATGATGATTCTCTTCAAATCGCTTCTTCTCTCTAGGCTGGAATACTGTTGTACACTACTTGCCCTTTTCAAGGCAGGGGAAATTGCTCACCTGAAGAGTGTACAAAGAACATTCACGGCACACACAAGTACGATAAGGAACCTAAATTACTGGGAACGGTTGAAGGCCCTTGATCTGTATTCCCTGGTGCACATGCGAGAGAGATACATAATAATATACGCTTGGAAAATCCTAGAGGGATTAATATCAAACTTGCACACGAAAATCACTCCCAATGAAAGCAAAAGACTCGGCAGGTGATGCAAAATTCCCCCAATGAAGAGCAGGGGCGCCACGAGTACACTGAGAGAGAACACAAAAAGTGTCCAGGGCCCAAGACTGTTCAACTGCCTTCCAGCATACATAAGGGGGATTACCAATAGACCCCTGGCTGTCTTCAAGAAGGCACTGGACAGGTACCTAAAGTGAGTACCTGACCAATCGGGCTGTGGTTCGTTTGCTGGTTTGCGTGCGGCCAGCAGTAACAGCCTGGTTGATCAGACCCCTGATCCACCATGAGGCCTGGTCTCAGACTGGGCCGCGGGGGCGTTGACCCCCGAAACCCTCTCCAGGTAAACCAGGGCCTGATCAACGGTCAAGTATTGACACACATGTTCACAATTTCCATAAACTATCTAGTTCTTGTGGAAGAACAGAAACAGGTAAGGTCGCTGGCATGAATAAATTGGCTAAAAGATATATTTTAAGGACATCACGGAACTACAGAATAATTTGGGTAAGACAGTAATGTAGACCAGTAAGTGTTATTTGCAGTTCAGTGTAAATTAATGTTAGGTCCTGGCACAGCAGGAGAAACAATCACGACTCCTAACTAAAGCCTAATAATACAGAGCATATTCAAGGTGGATGAGAAAATGCTTAATAATTAGGGTTACCAAAAATCAGAATCCGAGGTTTAATGGTTGGTTTTGAGAAAGACCTGCCTTGTATGGGCCAGTAGGTATGCTGCAGTGTTCCTCCAGTCTTATGTTCTTATACCTTGGCCTCATATCAAAAAGTGCATGCAGCAGAAGTCGCAGATAGATTTTAATTTAGATTTTGGGGCACTTCTAGTTAACATTCGAGATGGACATAAATTCGCTGCAAAACATAAAGAAATGAGCTAAAAAAAATCGCCTATTTGTATCGAAATAGATTAAGAGCATTAAACTTGCATTCACTAGAGACGTAGAATAAGCTTAGCTGTGTAACGCAGTGTCAAGTAATAAGCTTAGCTGTGTAACGCAGTGTTAAGTAATAAGCTTAGCTGTGTAACGCAGTGTCAAGTAAACAACACACTAAATGACGGTGTCATAAATATAGTTCTGAAAATATCTAATCATGACAGAACAAAATGAGATTTAGAAAAAGCATCAGAAGTATCAAAGCTATCGAAAAGTGCTGATCTGGTGATAAAATGAGTGGGAAACCAGCATCTAACCAGTATCACTGAAGCAAGTACTTTGAGTAGCTTGTAAAGTAAGAAAAATATGTGAATTGGATAAATCACAGGACGGGTGGGGACCTGAACCCTTGGCAAGCGAGTCCAAAAACTCGCAGGCCTCGCTTGCCAAGGGTTTGAACCAGACCCGTTCGGTGGGCGGGGCTTTAGCCCATGGTAATCGTGTTATGACAATTTCGAACCATAAACAGGAAAAGTTGGTTCTTATGAGCTCTTGAGACCGATAATGATGAAGAAGGTATTGTTTCCTTGCGGTGCAGCTAGATATTGTTAACCATGAACACTGGTGTATCTGTCTAACCTGTCTGAGACTTCCCAGTGTATTTACGTCCTTGATGTTACCCAGTAATATATTTCCCAGCCAGCGTTTTACACTTTCCTCAACCTAAGAATTTTAAATTTTCATTCATTGTTTACAGTTTTGCTTAGAGTTAAGTTTTCGGATCCATTTTTTATGGTCCTTTATTAAACTTGTTTAACTACGCAAACCTTGCCAGCATTTTCCTTCACAACACATTTTGAGAGAAGTAAATTTTAGGTTTTTGACGTTCTTGGTTGACTGGAATAATCTAATTAATAGTACTGTGACTAGGGTAATAGTATGGTCTCTTGGGTACGGTTACCAAGGTAATAGAACAGGGATTAAACGAGTCTCGAAGAAAAAACTTGATCAGTATCCCCGCCAAGTGCTAGATAAGCCGGGCTGTGATGGATATGTAGAACGGAGAGAGGAAGTCGTTAAGATTAATGGGTGTGTGTCAGCCGGGTCAGGTGGGCGTGTGCCTGGTTGACCAGTCAAGCACCAGACCGGTCACAAGTATACCAGGATAACAGTGTAATGAACAGAACAATATAATGGAAGGGTTACATGTGATCATGCTATTTCTTTATGGAGAAGCTCTAAACTCGTAGGGAAATGGGAGATAATCAGGCTTTATGCAAGATGGTATGCCTTTCAACGGTATATAATTAGATAAAGATTTCTAAGAATAATTATAAATTTAGCAGCTTCTCAGCTACATAACTTAGATCATGTTTAACGTTACTCCAACGCTTCATGACGAGCCTGTCAGATATCTAGAACAACAGGGTCAAGTGGACGTGTGTCAGTAGGATCAGGTGGGAGTATGTCAGCAGGGTTGGGTGGCAGTGGCAGTGATAATACAGTGGCCGTGTCACAGTGAGAATAAAGGGCGCATAATGTGTTAAAGGAGCACTAATATACCAAGGCAACGCAGGTGCGGCTGACTCCTCGCAGGCAACTGTATGCAGATGGTTAGGTATGACTGAACCAAGTGTTACTGATAGGAGAGATGGTATATAAGCATAGAGCTGTATTGGTGATGAGGAAATATTAATCACTATAGCAGGTTTGGTAGGATGGCGAGAGGCAAGAGAGTAAATACGGTATGGAGAGAGATAGACTAAATATAGAAAGAGGGAAGTTGTTGTTGCAAATACATATGTCAGGGGGGAAACCCCGCTGAGGCGGGTCTTATTGATATGACCTACTCAGTGGTTCATTAAGAAAATCTTAAAGCTGTCTCAATGCTTAAATACTTGTGTCCTTGATTCCAGGTCACGGATTGTTGACGTAGTAGAACACTCGGCTGTTTTCAGCGGCGTGGGGCTGCTGAGACCAGGTGAGGCGAGTCAATTTTTCACAATGTATAAGTATATCATTACGAGAGTATTGAAGTATGGCAACTTGCGTGAGCATTTCGTGTGTATGAGCTCCCTATGAGTTAGTGTGAGGTAGTGATGCCATTGATCCTTATTATAAATGTTGCAACTGCTGTAAGAAATGTAATAAGCTCACCGGCCGCTATAAATCTTACACAGATAGAAGAATTTATTGGGCAGTGTCCCTCATCTTATAAGTGAACATCGCGTCGTGAAAACAGCATTGGTAATTCGATAGTGTCACTTAACCCTGTAAATGAATATACCGTTGTTAATGGGAAGTTATCTTAATCATCCCCTGTCCAAGTGCCTTTCACAGGAGTCAAAGCACCATTCGTGAACGATCAAAGATCTAAAATATAAGACTGTGTGTGTGTGTGTGTGTGTGTGTGTGTGTGTGTGTGTGTGTGTGTGTGTGTGTGTGTGTGTGTGTGTGTGTGCGTGCGTGTGCGCGCGCGCGTGTGTTTACCCTCAGCATGTGATTCATACATTCCAATCTTTAATATCAGCTCTGTATCAGGGATTATTGTACACAAATAGACGAGGCACTTGGAGAACACTTAACCGATGCCCGATACCAGGAATCTGCTGTTTACTTCACTTAAATGATACAAAAGTCATCCTGAGCACAGGAACAGTGCTATAAAAGTCATCCTGAGCACAGGAACAGTGCTACAAAAGTCATCCTGAGCACAGGAACAGTGCTACAAAAGTCATCCTGAGCACAGGAACAGTGCTACAAAAGTCATCCTGAGCACAGGAACAGTGCTACAAAAGTCATCCTGAGCACAGGAACAGTGCTACAAAAGTCATCCTGAGCACAGGAACAGTGCTACAAAAGTCATCCTGAGTACAGGGCAACACCTGTGCCGGAGGGTACGTAAGAAACATTAACTACGACCAGAACATATGAAGCAAAATAAGTTACAGCAACAACGATAAATGAAATGGATGAGGCTTGAACTCCATGCTAAGTGAATCCTAAACTCACTTGCCATGGGTTCAAGACTCACCCATTCCGTGATTTGTTTGCAGCCGTGTTATTACGATTCCGTGAGGTGAGTAATGAAGTAAATGTTGACCGCAACCACGACAGACCGTCCGGTGGTAGTTTCCTGTACAACAAACTATAAACTATCAATATATGGACGAAATATAAAATAAACAACGATTGTATCGATGAACTAAGGAGTAAACAGCCACTGTGAAGATAAACAACTAATGCAAATAAGTAAACCATTGTAAAAGCGAATTATGGACGAAACAGCCACTGTGATAATGAACAACGACCCATTATTGTCTAAACTTGGGCGCAGGTATATATGCATTATCTAGAACGTTATGAGCAGATAAAAACATTAAGACACGTGAGTCAGTATAATAAACAGCCGCCAGTGTGCGTGAGTGTAATTAATAGCCATGGGTGCGTGAGTGTAATTAATAGCCATGGGTGCGTGAGTGTAATTAATAGCCATGGGTGCGTGAGTCAGTGTAATTAATAGCCAGGGGCGAGTCAGTGTATTAGCCAAGGGTGGCTAGTCAACGTAATTAACAGCCAGAGGTACGTGAGTCAGTGTAATTAACAATCACAGGTGCATGTGTCAGTGTATAAATCACTGGTGCGTCAGTTTAATTAATGTGCACAGGTGCGTCAGCGTAATTGTCACATGTGCGTGAGTCAGTGTACCACAAAAGTACTAGATATAACAGCCACACAAGTACGAACTGCTATAATTAGCAGAAGCTGACGCATGAGCTCTATAATTAACAGCCACAGGTGCCTTCAATGTCGGTGCGTGAGTCAATATAATTACCTACCGCAAGTGCGTGAGTCAGGATAGTTAGCCGCCACAGGTGCGAGAGTCGATGTCATTAGCAGCCGCGAGTGCGTGAGATAGTACAATTAACAAATACTGTTGCGTGACAACAGTGTAATAAACAGGCAAAGGTGCGTGTGAAAAAATAGGGCGGCCACACAACAGGTACACAATAATAACAGACTCTTGAATTCACCAGAGCGACTTCCGTCACAAATCACTGGGTATAATCTGCTGTGTCGCGGAGGCCAGCGGGCCGCCGTAGCGAGCCAGGCGAGGTGAGTCATGGTGGTGGTGTTGGGGTATGTCACCGCCGTCTGTGGTGTTGTGGTATGTCATCGCCTGTGGTGGTGTTATGGCATGTCACTGTCATCTGTGGTGGTGGTGTTGTGATATGTAACCGTGGTCTGTGGTGGTATTGTGGTATGTCACCGTCGTCTGAGATGGTGTGGCCGTTATCTTCTGGTGGTGCGTCACAGTTATCTAGGGTGGTCCTTTGGTGTCAGTCATCTGAGGTGGTGGTGGTGATGTGTGTCACCATCCAGAAATCAATTATACAATACCAGAAGACACATTACACAGGATGACTGCCACTAGAACCTAGTTCTCAAATAGGTAGAGTAAGTCAAGCAAGCCTCAAAGCCCCGAATACAAAGAGAATCTTTGTAAACCAATATTTAGTCTTTAATTTATTACAAGCCGGTGCAGCGATGAAAATGTTGAAGATGGTCATTGTTAAACTTTTTTTTATAAAACAGGAGACAAATCCTTGGCCTGGAATTATCGCACTATCAGCGTACCTCGATTATCATTAATAATATAGTTAAAAGTTACCTTGAACGTAAGTTGGTCAGTAAATCTCAATACGGTTGACGAATACCAACTTTAATATAAGAATTCCAGTGAGACCTATAGGCAACAGGAGAAATAAGAATGGGAACCAGTTGCTAATGTCGTTCCACTGGGGTCAGGTCAGTGATGAGCCCCTAATTCACAACCTGTATAAAATACCTTAATATTGAAGGAACAAACAAAGGTTTAGTAAGTTCACTGACCACAGAAAATATACGGCAATGAAACGTCTAAGGGATGGCATAAAGAAACTCCAGGGAAATTTGAATAGGCTTATAATATTGAGATGTAGCAGATGAATTTCAATGTGGCAGATAAATGAAAGGAACTGACTTGTGAAAAGAAAATAACCGCGGTACCCGTGAATACGAGAGAACAACCTGGGATGTCTATTTAATGTGAATAAGTAACAAACTTCCCATGGTAATACTCTGTTCTTAGTAGGGAATCAATCAAATTATGCTGTACAATTCAGGCATTAACAGAGATTGGACGAAATTGCGTCCATTCTCGTAGGCAACATTCCAATGAAGACAGATTACGAGAACTGAACTTGTATTTCCAAAAGTGGGATGTGACAGAAGTGGAAAAATGGAAGTCAATGATAAATACAGGGCGATATGAAAATATATTGACACAAAATTATTAATTATATTAAACATACGAATGGGATTAGTTGAAAGAGCGTGACCTGCCTCGCTTACTGTAACACACGTTTGATCCTGTTTTGAGCACATGATTCAAAGGAACACAGGTTCACCAGTGATTCACTTCCCTCTAGATGAAAATTTGATTCGCATTAGTAACCCCAGAAGGTAAGTAACCAAGACTAGCAAGTACCTTAAATGCAATACCGGAACAACCTGAAAAGTTAATCATAGTATCAGCTGCTTCCGAAAGGTAACTAATATTTTAACTTGCTTTTTACGCAACACGGACTTAACGTTTAAAAATGTCAACGCTGACATAGTCTGTTACACAGTTTTAAAGTTTATAAAACCATGTTTGACTTCGACGATGAAAAATTCTAATACGTACTAGTAACCATTGCAGCTGTGGTCGTGATCACGGAGTGCAGTAGCAGGTCGACTGGCACTCGCACCTTGTTACTTGTGTGTGTATGCAGTGTATTACGATGACTATAAGATATTAACAGTCAAACTGCAGATTGCTATGCATCATTATCGAAATACTTGAATATATATATTTCTTGGGTAGAATATTTTGTTAGTGGGATGTCGTGAGGACCTGTCTAGTTGGACCAGCGGACCTACTGCAGTGTTCCTCTTTTCTTATGAGTCCGGTATTGTCGCGCGTCAGGCGTTTCTTTGTTGTGGGGGTTGACTGTGAGGTGTAGTCTAAGCCCTTTAATTGCCTTCCTTTGATGTATTACTTTCATAGCTCCTTGACAATGTGAGTAGTCACGAAAGTGCTTGGAATTTCACTACTCTTTCACAGTGGTTGTTTTGCATATGTTAAAATCACCTGTTTACTGTGATCTTATTGCATATATATATATATATATATATATATATATATATATATATATATATATATATATATATATATATATATATAATATATATATATATATGTCGTGCCGAATAGGCAGAACTTGCGATCTTGGCTTAAATAGCAACGCTCATCTTGCCATATAGGACAAGTGAAAATTTGTGTATGCAATAATTTCGCCAAAATCATTTTGAACCTAACGAAAAAAATATATTTCACTGTGTTTATTTAGTATTAAATTATTGTAAACAAATCTAAAATATATTTAGTTGAGTTAGGCTAAAATAAATTGTTCTTGTTATAATAAGGTTAGGTAAGTTTTCTAAGATTCGTTTGGAGCAAAATTAAAAAAATTTACATTAACATTAATGAAAAAAATATATCTTTAAACGTATAAGAGAAAATTTTAGAAAGGACTTAATTTTAAACGAGTTCTTGCTAATTGACCAGTTTTACATATTCGGCACGACATGTATATATATGTATATATATATATATATATATATATATATATATATATATATATATATATATATATATATATATATATATATATAAGTAAAAAAAAAACAACTTACGCTCTCTATTTGAAGCCGCTTGGATAGATCAAGTCTATCACCCCATATAATTAAAACACACACACACACACACACACACACACACACACACACACACACACACCCACCACAAACACACACACACAAATAACTGCTGCAGCATATGGGCGCCTGGCAAACCTAAGAACAGCATTCCGACATCTTAATAAGGAATCGTTCAGGACCCTGTACACCGTGTACGTTAGGCCCATATTGGAATACGCAGCACCAGTTGGGAATCCCTACCTAGCCAAGCATGTAAGGAAACTAGAGAAAGTGCAAAGGTTTACAACTAGACTAGTCCCGGAGGTAAGGGGTATGTCCTATGACGAGAGGTTGAGAAATCGACTTGACACTGGAGGATAGGAGAGATAGGGGGGATATGATAGTAACATACAAAATACCGAGAGGAATCGACAAGGTGGACGGAGACAGGATGTACCAGAGATGGGACACAGCAACATTCATTTGAAGACTCAAATGAATCACAGGGATGTTAGGAAGTATTTCTTCAGTCACAAAGTTGTCGGGAAGTGGAATAGTCTGGGAAGTGATGTAGTGGAGGCAGGATCCATACACAGCTTTAAGAAGGGGTATGATGAAGCTCATGGAGCGGGAAGAGTGACCTAGTTGCGGCTAGCGAAGAGGCGGGACCAGGAGCTGTGAATCGACCCCTTCAGCCACAATTAGGTGAGTACACACACACACACGTGTGTGTGTGTGTGTGTGTTATTTATAATGAAATTTGCTCTTCAGCGAGACTCTTACAGTGACGTAGAGTAATAAGACAAGTGAGGCAGTGGATGTAAGGGTTTACCTTAAGGGAGTCAATATGATTTTGTAAATATCATTCAGGATGGAATTAGAAACAGTAACTTCCAATTTGACATTCAAGATTAAGAAATCAATATTAATACTATATTTACTGAGTGATGCTGAACCAGTAGGGAATATTAGGTAATCAAGTTTGATCCAAGGGAAGGGTATCTCTTCAGAGCCCTTCACCGGTATCAATGGCACCCCATTTGTCAGGTGAAATAGATGAGCATAGCCTCGAAATAGGTTCACAAATGTTTGAAGGAGGTTGCTACTTACTATTATAAACATAAACAATGACAATCTTCAAGCATGAGTTGGGCAAATACAAAACAAAGGAGCAATGCCCATGCTAAGCGGATACTATTCATATCCAACCATTCCCACTCATGTTTCTCTCTAACCTATTTTTAAACCACCCAAGGCGTGAGTGATAATAGATGGGTATAAATAGGAGCTGCCTCCCATGAGCCAATACTATGTGCAGTTACCTTTTTTTTTTTTTAGTTGTTATATCGTTCTAAGAAATAAGAGCAGTAGCACGTCTCTTGGAATCGATTAACCTGATTCCAATACCAATTAAATTAATTCCACATTTCCTCGCGGAATTAAAACCTAAAGTTTTTAAAATACGAATCAGTATCTTAGAGATTACAGTTTTGAACTAATTTACAGAAACGACTGTAATCGAATCATTATGTAATGTGATTAAAGGAATGTAAAGAAGAACTTAGCATACCTTTGGCTAATCTTTTCAACATATCACTACAAACTGGTATAGTGCCAGACAAGTGGAAAATGGCAAATGTAATACCTATTTACAAGGCAGGTGACAGGTTCTTAGCTTCGAACTATAGACCAATAAGCCTTACCTCCATAGTGGGAAAATTTATGAAATCAATAATTGCCGAGGCAATTCGTAGCCATCTTGAAAGGCATAAATTGATTAATGAATCTCAGCACGGTTTTACAAAGGGGCGTTCCTGTCTTACGAATTTACTAACTTTTTTCACTATGGTATTTGAGGGGGTAGATCATGGTACTGAATATGAGATTGTGTATATGGACTTGAGTAAGGCTTTCGACAGAGTTTCACATTAGAGGCTACTGAGGAAACTTGAGGCACACGGAATAGGAGAAACTTTTTCCTGGGTAGAGAGGCATGGTTGACAAATAGAGAGTTTGCATAAATGGGGAGAAATCAGAATGGGGGCACGCCACAAGTGGTGTTCCACAGGGGTCAGTGTTGCGACCCTTGTTCACAATTTACATAAACGACACAGATGAGAGAATAAATAACGACATAAGCAAATTTGTTGATGACCAAAATAGGCCATCAAATTCATTCTAATGGGGACATTAGAGCACTCCAGAATGATTTGAATAACTGATGCAGTGGTCGGAGAAGTGGCAGATGCAGTTTAATATAGACAAATGCAAAGTTCTAAATGTTGGACAGGACAATAACCATGCCACATATAAACTAAATAATGTAGATCTTAATTTTACTGACTGTGAAAAGGATTTAGGAGCTCTGGTTAGCAGTAATCTAAAAGGACAACAGTGCATAAGTGTTCGCAATAAAGCTAGCAGAATCTTGGCTTCATATCAAGAAGTATAAATAATGGAAGTCCTCAAGCTGTTCTTTAACTTTATACATATCCTTGGTTAGGCCTCATTTAGATTATGCTGCACAGTTCTGGTCACCGTATTACGGAATGGATATAAATGCATTGGAAAACGTACAAAGGAGGATGAGAAAGTTGATCCCATGTATCAGAAATCGTCCCTACAAGGATAGACTGAGGGCCCTGAATCTGCACCCTAAAAAGGCGTAGAATTAGAGGGAATATGATTGAGGTGTATAAATGGAAAACAGGAATGAATAAAGGGAATGTAAATAGCGTGCTAAAAATATCTAGCCTAGAGAGGACTCGCAGCAATGGCTTTAAGTTGGAATAATTCAGATTCAGGGAGGATATAGGAAAGCACTGGTTTGGTAATAGAGTTGTGGATGAGTGGAACAAACTCCCGAGTACCGTCATAGAAGCTAAGACTTTGCATAGTTATAAAAATAGGTTAGATAAATACATGAATGGGTGTGGGTGGGTGTGAGTTTGACCTGACTAGCTTGTGCTACTAGGTCAGATGCCGTGCTCCTTCCTTAAGTGAATGTGACCTGACTTGCCTAGGTTAAGGCATTGGCTTAAGCCGGTAGGAGAATTGGACCTGCCTCGCATGGGCCAGTAGGCCTGCTGCAGTGTTCCTTCTTTCTTATGTTGTTATATATCGACCCTGTTTTGAACATCCACAGAAGCAAAATCTTTAGTACTTTTACACGGACAAAAATCGTGATTACTTGCGTATATACATTAGATTTATTTCCCACTTTAGTTTAAAAGTAGTCAGGTAAAAGGGGTTTACTCAACCTGGGACTCTGGTTAGCGTGTAATACAATACCCAATGACTTGTACGACTAATAACCCAAGTGAATTAACTACCAGGTGTTAATAAGCTTAGGAATTAAAAATAACTTATTTTAATCATTAATCCTAAAACGGAAATGAGGTCAGCAGAACGCAGTCCACTCCAGGTGTTAATGTGAGAGGTGAGGTAGGTGCCGAGGTGGCTGGGGGACCACCTACCACTTGGCTGGTCATCCTCCTGCTTCTGCTGCGGCTGCTGCTGCTGACTGAAGGGTGAGGAGCGCGCGCCGCCAGAGCTGCTGCTGCTGCTGCTACTGCAGGGCTGATTGCCTCGCTGAAGCCCCGCGCTGACCACTGAACCTGAGGCCTTCAACTTTGTGCCGCCTACTGCAGCTCCACTCCGCAGCGCCCCCGCACCCAGCCCTAACAGGGAGAGGCGGAAGTGGGCCGCAATCTCATTACCTACCCATCACAAGGGAGAGCAAGTTAGACATGGCAGTCCGGCCTGGCACCTCTGGGACCTCTTATTACATGACATGACCTTGTTACCACATGATGAGTGCAACACTAGTTTAACTTTGAGTATATTGGAGGGTTTCAAAGATGTCATTTATCCGCTAGGGGCATCCATAAATGGGACGATTATTTGCTCTGCGGGAATAACCCGTACTGACAGAGAGAGGAAATTATACATAGTGTGATTTAACCTTTAGCCGTGACTGTCAAATGCCAGGACGAGGGTCAGGAGTGGGGGGGGGGGTGAAGGGAGGGTATAAATGCCACCCTGGGATTGTGGATGACATTCTAAAAAAAAATCAATGGTTAATAATGACTGGGTCGCATGTCAGGCATAGATGCACAAAGAACAAGACATGAAGCATATCGTACCTGTGGGAGGCTTTGAGGACCCGTCGAAGGACCACACTCGGACGGGATGATGTTTAGCAGTATCCTTGTAGTTTGGGGCAACGGGGGCAGCTGGCAAGGACTCTCCTCGGGTGAGGGTAGGTCTGTGCCCCTCCTCCAGCATGGGTCTCTTGGGTACACTACCCTCGCTGGGACTCTGGGCGTCGTCTCGCTCAAAGGATCTTTTTTGAGGTGCTGAGCCTGACGAGGATCCCGGGGCTCCTGGTGGGCGAGAATGTGGAGGCGGCAGGGGAGGGTGGGCTGTGAGGTGGGCGGGCGGCCTCACCAGGGAGGGTGCGTGTGGGTCCTCGCGGTGGGCCAGGCCTGCAGGGAAGGCGGCTAGCATGTGGGGCCCTCGCTGACGCACGTCTCCTCCAACAAAGGCGACTCCTGGGGCACCAGGGGGCGGCAAGGGCGATGGATGGCCATGGGAGTGGGCGTGTGAATGAGATCCAGACTGGGAGTGGGACCCAGGCTCCATTTTGATGCCGCCCTCCAGCTTCATGGGGCCGTGATGGGCGCCATTCTGGGCCTCCATAGGCACACGAGGATGGGGCTTGGCAGGACCCTGGCGGCTCTCGTTAATGCCATGAGCTCGCTTCATCTGGCGCGCTGTTTCTATCACCAAGTCTATCCTGTCAGCGCCCTCATAGTTGACACAGCCACGGCAGACGGGCTCGGAAAAGTCGTGCAACATTGCCCAGGGCATGCGGGGCAGGTCGCACAGGTAGCAGTGCTGCCGCTGGCTCCGGTATGATGACATGGCTCCTCTACTCTCTGACAACATTCACCGCACTATTAACTTGGCACTCCACTAGACAAGCTAGAATATCACTTCAATATTTCAAACAAAGGTAGCCAGTTTTGGCGTTGAGGTAATCTGTTACCGCCAGCAGGGTGGCGGGGGCGTGTGGGCGGTCCGAGGACACACTGACGCAGTACTGTAAGGTATTCCTTAAGACGCGGGTCGTGGCACATTACCCAAGAGCGGGTGCACGAGTTAGGGAGAGGAAAGCGTCATAGCCGTGCGTCTAGACAGACGGGTTTTCTCAGACTGAGCGCCGCGTCTAGCTCACTGCGAGGCGAACACACACCCACACACACACACGCACTCACACACACACTAGTGGTGACGTAGCCGTGACGTAGTGAGTACGCAGACTCAGGGCGGGTGGAGGGACGGGTGGGCGAGTCAGCCAACAGCCAGGCCAGAGGCACGTCCCTCCTGCCTCACTACCCACCTTCCATCTCTTACACAACACACCACACCACCTTAACAACTCATGCGCTTATTTGCACCACAAACACAGCGCTATTGTTGTCTGTAGTCTCCTCCAGCGGGTGTGATGTGGAGAACTAGTGGAAAACGAAAGACACAAATAGAAAGTAGTTTGGGAGTGCAGCAGGTCGGCCAAAACCTTGGCATCACATCACCAAGATAAACACACTTGTTCTCCCCCTCCCTCCCTCCCGTCCCCCCTTTCTCCTCCCCTAACTCCCAGCTCTCCTCCCCCACCTCCACTGTTACCATGTGAGACGCCTTCCTCTCCCACTCTCACTCTTACTCCTCTTACTCTCTCTCTCTCTCTCTCTCTCTCTCTCTCTCTCTCTCTCTCTCTCTCTCTCTCTCTCTCTCTCTCTCTCTCTCTCTCCTTCCTGTGTGTGTGTGCGCGTATGATGATTAGGTTGGTATGATACAAAGAGCTCCTGTTAACAGATCTTGATGAGAAGAGGACAGACATATTGACACTATGGAACTCGTCCTTGCACCTTCCATATACGATATCATCTTAGCCAGCAGGCAAACAATCGATGCAGTTTCGAGCGGTTTGTTCCTAGGGATTGGGGCCTCTTCTGGGGAGGGCTGCCACACTCCCCACTAAGAACCCAGCATTTTCCTTTGCGTCTGAATTTGCAAACCTGCGACCGATGACACGGAACGAATTATTAATATAAACTGCGGAATATGAAAAATACTTATAACAGTCCTTGATTTGTCGTTATAATTTATATAACAGGACCCCAATGGAAATAAGTCAATTTGGCTGACTTTTTCGAGTTATTCTCGCGTGGAGGAGCTTGGACATGGGTGAAATTCCAGTCACTTAAAACAACAGATATAGCCCCACTCCATAAAGGTGGCAGCAAAGTATTAGCTATGAACTATAGACCAATAGCTCTGACGTCCCACATAATAAAAATCTTTGAAAGAGTGCTAAGAAGCAGAATTGCAAATCACCTGGATTCCCAAAATCTGCACAATCCAGGGCAACATGGGTCCAGGGCAGGTCGCTCCTGCCTCTCACAACTACTGGATCACTATGATATGGCCTTGGATGCACTGGAAGAAAATCAGAATGCAGATGTAATATACACAGACTTTGCAAAAGCATTTGACAAATGCGATCATGGCGTAATAGCCCATAAAATACGTGCTAAAGAAATAACTGGGAAAGTGGGGAGATGGATCTTCAACTTCCTAACAAATCGAACACAAAGAGTAGTGGTCAACAGAGTTAAATCGGAGGCTGCCATAGTGAAGAGCTCTGTTCCACAAGGCACAGTACTCGCCCCCATCTTATTCCTCATCCTCATATCAGACATAGACAGAAATATACATCAGAGCACCGTATCATCCTTTGCGGACGATACTAAGATCTGCATGAGGCTGTCATCTGCTGAGGACGCGGTTAGCCTCCAAGAAGATATAAACAAAGTTTTCCAGTGGGCAACGGTAAACAATATGATGTTCAATTAGGACAAATTCCAACTACTCCGTTATGGAAAACTGGAGGAGATAATAAGTAGAACAGAGTATACTACAGACTCTGACCATACAATAGAGCGGAAAAATAATGTAATGGACCTGAGAGTAGTAATGTCTGAGGATCTCACTTTCAAGGATCACAACAGTGCCACGATCGCACGTGTAAAGAAAATGATAGGATGGATAATGAGAACTTTCAAAACGAGAGATGCCAAGCCAATGATCCTTTTCAAATCACTTGTTCTCTCTAGGCTGGAATACTGTTGTACATTAACATCTCCATTCAAAGCAGGTGAAATCGCAGATCTAGAGAGTGTACAGAGATCCTTTACTGCACGTATAAGTTCTGTCAAGCACCTTAACTACTGGGAACGCTTGGAAGCACTTGACTTGTACTCGTTGGAACGCAGGAGGGAGAGATATATCATAATCTACACTTGGAAAATCTTGGAAGGAATGGTCCCAAATCTGCACACAGAAATCACTCCCTACGAAAGTAAAAGACTGGGCAGGCGGTGCAAAATGACCCCAATTAAAAGTAGGGGCGCCATTGGTACACTAAGGGAAAACACCATAAGTCTTCGGGGCCCAAGACTGTTCAACAGCCTCCCATCAAGCATTCGGGGAATTACCAATAAACCCCTGGCTGTCTTCAAGAGAGAGCTGGACAGATACCTAAAGTCAGTGCCGGATCAGCCGGGCTGTGGCTCGTACGTTGGACTGCGTGCGGCCAGCAGTAACAGCCTAGTTGATCAGGCCCTGATCCATAGGGAGGCCTGGTCATGGACCAGGCCGCGGGGACGGTGACCCCCGGAATAACCTCCAGGAATATACAAATATGTTCCTAGGTATGATTATTGTGCTTGAATTGATCGCGACAGTAGCAGGTTGATAATGATAGTGTTAATTTTGATATGAAGTAAATATGGTTAGGTGCTGAATAACCTTACTTTTGTAGTGCTTTATAAATAAAATAAAATAAATGACGCTACCAGGTACATCACCCATTGTCCCGTAGCTCCATCGCTAGCGCACTCAGCTCACACTGAGGTCCGGAGTTTGAATCTCCGGTACGGCTGGAAAACATTAGGGACGTGTTTCCATAAGACACCTGTTGTCCCTGTTCACCCATCAGTATAAAATGGGTACCTGGGTGTTAGTCGACTGGTGTGGGTCGCATCCTTGGACAAAACTGACCTAATTTGCCCGAAATGCTCAGCATAACAAGTGGCTTTCTATGTAGTAGTATGTCATTGATGTCAACTAGGCATGTATACCATGAACATGTACTTGTAGAAATAAAGATATTATTATTATTATTATTATTATTATTATTATTATTATTATTATTATTGACAGCTTCCTGCTGGTGAGGGGCTCTTGATCCAACAAATTGGAATGGTCATCCACTTGATCAAATCCGATGCCTCTCATTTCCCAGCCACTGCATGACCCCTACGAGTGTAGAGTTTTCCCCTGAAAATTATAATAATAATTGGAGCCCCTCCGGGAACTAATGTCATTTAAGTTATTCTCCCCACGTTCCTGTCATCGTGTGATGTTTCCAAGGAACTTTTAGCAGCGATTCTCTCTGAACGCTTCAGTCACAATGTTGGATTCTCTACCCAGTTTTTATTAATGAGGCCAGGCACTTACATACTTTAAAAGGCCCCTCAGCTTGATGGAAACAATTTTCTGTTCTGTCCCCAAATCTTGAAAACATACCTTGAACCCTCAGGCTAGCTTTGGCATTTCTCGTTGGTTTGCCTCCCTTGTCCTCACTGAACACGCGCGTATCTGCATCGGCAGACTACTTTTGTTACTATGGTTTTATTTGTAGCAAATCGAAAGTAAATATTGTGTTGCATGCATAGGTTAATAACGTCATCCAGTGAAGGAATTAAAGGAGCCACCCTATGAAGATCTGGTAGCATCTAAAAGTGCACACATGGAATTTATCTTGCAGGACCGAATGCCAGATGGTGTGTGGGACTACTCATGCGCATCCATACTGACTTCTATCTCCAATACAAAGATGACGGAGGTGAGGCTGCCAGCTTCAAAGAGTACTAGGAGGAGAAAATACAGGGAGCTTGCTTATCATTATATGTTCGTTCTCACAGGTTCAGAATCCCTCTGCACAGTGGGGAGCGGAGGAGGAGGAGGAATTCAAGTTCTTAAAGGAGTTAGACAAAATATTCATCAGGGGAGAGTAAGGATCCAGAGCAGCTAGTTTTCTGGTTCAACGTCTCACTGGTTAAGTTCAGAAGAGCTAGATGAAATATCTGAAATATATTTTTTGACGAATAATACATGTGTACTTGTAATGTATTCCTTAAATTTTTCGTATAATATTACTTAATAAAAATGATGTATACATGCCTAAAAAAAACCTGGGTTGGTAGGCTTTAGGTCTTCACTGACTGCACCAGAGTCGGAGCTCCCATAAACACACACACACACACACACACACACACACACACACACACACACACACACACACACACACACACACACACACACACACACACACACACACACACATTAAATACAGTAGGCCAGTAGACCGCAATCACCCAGGGAGGGATTACCGTCCAGCTAAATGAGTGTGAACATAAGAACATAAGAACATAAGAAAGGAGGAACACTGCAGAAGGCCTGTTGGCCCATACTAGGCAGGTCCTTTACAATTCATCCCACTAACAAAACATTTGCCCATCCCAATTTTCAATGCCACCCAAGAAACAAGCTCCGATGTGCAAGTCCCACTCAAATCCAACCCCTCCCACTCATGTACTTATCCAACCTAAATTTGAAACTACCCAAAGTCCTAGCCTCAATAACCCAACTAGGTAGACTGTTCCACTCATCAACTACCCTATTTCCAAACCAATACTTTCCTATGTCCTTTCTAAATCTAAACTTATCTAATTTAAATCCATTACTGCGGGTTCTCTCTTGGAGAGATATCCTCAAGACCTTGTTAATATCCCCCCTATTAATACCTATCTTCCACTTATACACTTCGATCAGGTCTCCCCTCATTCTTCGTCTAACAAGTGAATGTAACTTAAGAGTCTTCAATCTTTCTTCATAAGGAAGATTTCTAATGCTATGTATTAATTTAGTCATCCTACGCTGAATGTTTTCTAACGAATTTATGTCCATTCTGTAATATGGAGACCAGAATTGAGCTGCATAATCTAGGTGAGGCCTTACTAATGATGTATAAAGCTGCAGTATGACCTCTGGACTTCTGTTGCTTACACTTCTTGATATAAATCCCAGTAATCTATTTGCCTTATTACGTACGCTTAGGCATTGCTGTCTTGGTTTAAGGTTGCTGCTTACCATAACCCCCAAGTCCTTTTCGCAATCTGTATGGCTAAGTTCTACATTATTTAACTTATAAGTGCTAGGGTTATAGACACTCCCGAGCTTCAGAACCTTGCATTTATCCACATTGAACTGCATCTGCCACTTTTCTGACCAAGAGTAGAGTTTGTCTAAATCCTCCTGAAGTTCCCTAACATCTACGTTTGAATCAATTATCCTACCTATCTTCGTGTCATCGGCGAATTTGCTCATATCACTAGAAATTCCTTCATCAAGATCATTGATATATATTATAAACAACAACGGGCCCAAGACTGATCCCTGTGGAACGCCACTTGTTACTGATCCCCACTCGGATTTAACCCCATTTATGGACACTCTCTGCTTCCTGTCTGTGAGCCATGACTCGATCCACGAGAGCACCCTCCCCCCAATGCCATGAGCTGCTACTTTCTTCAACAGTCTTTGGTGCGGAACTCTATCAAATGCCTTACTAAAATCTAAGTAAACAATATCAAATTCTTTATCGTGGTCAACAGCCTCAAAAGCTTTACTGAAGAAAGTTAATAAATTAGTTAGACAAGACCGGCCTCTTGTGAATCCATGCTGAGTATCATTAATCAAGCTATGCTTATCGAGATGGCTTCTTATAATCTCAGCTATAATTGACTCTAGCAACTTGCCTACAATTGAGGTCAGGCTTATTGGGCGGTAATTTGACGGTAACGACTTGTCCCCTGTTTTAAAAATAGGAATTACATTAGCCATCTTCCACATATCAGACACTACACCTGTTTGAAGAGATAAATTAAAAATATTAGTTAATGGTTCACAGACTTCCATTTTGCATTCCTTAAGAACCCTTGAAAAAACCTCATCAGGACCCGGTGACTTATTTTGCTTCAGTCTGTCTATCTGCTTCACAACCATTTCACTAGTGACTGTGATGTTACATAATTTATCTTCTTCTGATCCACTATAAAAATTAATTACCGGGATATTATTAGTGTCTTCCTGTGTAAAAACCGAGAGAAAATAATTATTTAAAATCGAGCACATTTCGTTCTCTTTGTCAGTAAGATGCCCATAGTTATTTTTAAGGGGACCTATCTTATCTCTGACTTTTGTTCTATATACCTGGAAAAAACTTTTTGGATTAATTTTAGAATCCCTAGCAACTTTAATTTCATAGTCCCTTTTAGCTTTTCTTATCCCCTTTTTAATGTCCCTCTTAATGTCAATATACTGATTCATAAGATGACCCTCGCCTCTTTTGATACGCCTATAAATTCCTTTCTTATGCCCTAGTAGATATTTAAACGGAAGCTTGCAGTTGTTTTACACAATGGTAGTACTACTGATGTCTTTACTTTCTGTCTAATAAACACATAAGATAACAAGTACATCTTGCTGCTTCTACTTACAGTTACATCACATCAGACATGCATGTATATGTATACACATCCATGTGAGTTTTCTTCCATTTTCTTAATAGTTCTTGTTCATATTTATGCTTAAATGGGGTTAAATCCGAATGGGGATCTGTAACAAATGGTGTTCTACAGGGATCAGTCTTGGGCCCGTTGTTGTTTATAATATATATCAATGACCTTGATGAGGAAATTACTAGTGATATGAGCAAATTCGCCGATGACACAAAGATAGGTAGGATAATTGATTCAAACTTAGATCTCAGGGAACATCAGGAGGATTTAGACAAACTCAATTCCTGGTCAGAAAAGTGGCAGATGCAGTTCAGTGTAGATAAATGCAAGGTTCTGAAGCTTGGGAGTGTCCATAATCCTAGTACTTATCGGTTAAATAACGTAGAACTTAGCCATACAGATTGCGAAAAGGATTTGGGGGTTATGGTAAGCAGGAACCTTAAACCAAGACAGCAGTGCCTAAGCGTACATAACAAAGCAAACAGATTACTGGGATTTATATCTAGAAGTGTAAGCAACAGAAGTTCAGCGGTTATTTTACAACTTTATACATCATTAGTAAGGCCTCACCTAGATTACGCAGCTCAGTTCTGGTCCCCATATTACAGAATGGATATAAATTCCCTAGAAAATATCCAGCGTAGAATGACCAAATTAATACATAGCATTAGAAATCTTCCGTACGAAGAACGATTGAAAACTCTTAAACTACATTCACTTGTAAGACGAAGAATGAGGGAAGACATGATCGAAGTGTATAGGTGGAAGATAGGTATTAACAAAGGGGATATAAATAAAGTTTTGAGGATATCACTTCAAGAAAGAACCCGCAATAATGGATTCAAATTACATAAGTTTAGATTTCGAAAGGATATAGGAAAGTATTAGTTTGGAAATAGGGTAGTTGATGAGTGGAACAGTCTGCCTAGTAGGGTTATTGAAGCTAAAACGTTGGGTAGTTTCAAATTTAGGTTAGATAAATACACGAGTGAGAGGGGTTGGATTTGAGTGAGACTTGCCTAATGAGTAAATAGAATCGTCAAAACTTATTTCTTGAGTAGCATTGAAAATTGGGTTAGGCAAATATTTTGTTAATGGGAAGGATTGTAAAGGACCTGCCTAGTGTGGGCCAACAGGCCTGCTGCAGTGTTCCTCCTTTCTTGTGGCCTGGTCACAGACCGGGCCGCGGGGGCGTTGACCCCCGAAACTCTCTCCAGGTAAACTCCAGGTATGTTCTTATATTTATTTCCTGTCATCTCCATGGGGAAGTGGAAAAAGAATCCTTCCTCTATAAGCCATGTGCGTTGTAAAAGGTGACTAAAATGCCAGGAGCAAGGGGCTAGTAACCCCTTATCCTCTGTAAATTCTTGAAAATAATAAGAAAAAAAATTAAATTGGGATGCTTGAATGTGCGGGGATGTAGTGCAAATGATGATAAGAAAGGAAAGTTTGTCACTGTTATGAATGAAAAGAAGCTGGGTGTTCTGGCTCTTAGGAAAACAAAGCTGAAGCGGGTAGGAGAGTTTCAGTAGTGAGAAATGAATGGAATTATGTCAGGTGTATCCGAGGGAGTTAGAGTTAAGGGAGGAATAGCAATAATGTTGGAAGATTAGATCTGACAGGAAAAGAGGGAGTATAAATGTATAAATTGATTAAATAAGGGTCGGATGTGGAAAGTGGTTATAATAAATGTTTATGCATCTGGAGAAGAGAGGTGTGTAAAGGGTGGAGGGAGAGGTTGATCAACTAATGGAGGAGGCAGTTAGGGTGAGACTTAAACAACTCTTGGTAGAATGGGTTTGTGAGAGTCTAGGTAGTGAGGTTGAAGAGATATGAGATAGATTTAAAAATGCAGTGTTGGAGTGTGCAGCAATAGTCTGTGGAGATAGGATAGTGGGTGCATGAGGGATGAGGAGCGATTGGTGGAATGAAATAAAGGGAGTGGTAAGGGAGAAAAAAGTAGCATAATAATAATGATAATAATAATAATATCTTCATTTCTATAAGTACACGTACAAGGTATACAGGACTAGCTGACTTGAATGACATATTACTATATAGAAAGCCGTTTGTTATGCAGAGCATTTCGGGCAAATTATATCAGTTTTGTCCCAGGATGCAACCCACACCAGTCAACTAACACTCATGTACCCATTTTACTGATGGGCGAACAGGGACGGCATGTGTCTTATGGAAACACGTCCTAACGTTTTCTAGCTGTACGGGGATTCGACCCCCGGACCTCAGTTTGTGAGGTGAGTGCGCTAGCGATCGAGTTATGTGACATGAGGGAGGAGCATATGTAGAGTCAAAGATAGGTGAAGGAGTATAAAAGGAGAGAGAATAAGAGTGGATGAGGTTTTGCCAACAAATTTTGCCGAGTATGAAAAAGTTTTGGAGATGAACAGATTGACCAAGCCTAGAGAACAAATGGATTTGACAATTAAAAACAGAAGAGGGGAGTAAATAGTTGGTGAATTGGAGTTATTGGGAAGATGGTGGGAATATTTTGAGGAATTAAGTGTTGATGAAGAGAGGGAGACTGATTTCAAGCACTGGCCAGGAAAGAATAACATCCTTTAGGTTGTGAGAGGTAGGTGCGTGAGTCTGAGGGTAAAATGAAAGGAGGTAAAGCAGCTGAGATTGATGGGATCAAGACAAAAATGGTAAAAGCAGGAGGTGATGTTGGTAAGGGGTGGCTGGTACGTTTGTTCAATAAACGTATTAAAGATGGGAAGATACCTAGGTACCAGAGAGCGTGCGTAGTTCCTTTGTATAAAGGGAAGGGGAAACAAAATAGTGCAAAAATTATAGGGTAACAAACGATTTAGGTAATGAAAGATTGTAAATCAAATTGTCATTCCGAATAACCCAAAACAGCGACTTAGGCCTAAATGACAAGGATGTTTTCTGCCAAAAAATTTCTTATTCATTTAAATATATGTATTTTTCATTTATGCTAATGTAAAAATTAATAATTTTGTACCAAAAGAACCTTAGAAAACTTACCTTGATTATAACAAGAACAATTTAATTTAGCCTAATA
Organism: Cherax quadricarinatus; assembly: GCF_038502225.1. Taxonomy (NCBI): domain Eukaryota; kingdom Metazoa; phylum Arthropoda; class Malacostraca; order Decapoda; family Parastacidae; genus Cherax; species Cherax quadricarinatus. The sequence continues at coordinate 33,460,024 of NC_091327.1, forward strand.
CGACTAAATATATTTTAGATAAGTTTACAATAATTTCATGATAAATACACACAATGAAATATATTTTTTCGTTAGGTTCTGAATGATTTTTGCGAAATTAATGCATACACAAATTTTCGCTTGCCTTATTCGGCAAAAAAAAGATTGCTATTTAAGCTCAAATAAGCAAGTTTTACCTATTCGGCACGACGTATATATAATTACATTTCACAATTATTACACAGTTCTTTGCATTTCACAACTTACCGTGTTTCAGAAGCTATTTTCTTGACGTAAATTTAGTTGTAACGCAAGAAAACAATGATGATATACCCATGGAAATTTAACAATTCCGTGAGTATAATAGTATGACAAATTACTGAGAAAGGGTTTAATAAATCCTGGGCCTCTGACAAAGGAAACTTACTAGGCTGCCACTCACGTCTTAAAAGTTAAAAAAGACACGTGGTCTTGTTTACGTGACACTGAGTTGGGATAAATTCAAAGTTTGTTGCACTTATTAACCTCGTTATTGAGATGGGTTGGTAACCCAAGTGGCACCATTGTCAAGAGGTTTGCTTCTCAAGTGCCTTGGTGCCTGTAAGGACCTCTAGATCCAAGAAATCATGCATATCCTCCCCCTTCCCCTGTGTGTGTGTGTGTGTGGGCGTGTGTGTGTGTGTGTGTGTGTGTGTGTGTGTGTGGGCGTGTGTGTGTGTGTGTGTGTGTGTGTGTGTGTGTGTGTGTGGGCGTGTGTGTGTGTGTGTGTGTGTGTGTGTGAGTGTGTGTGTGTGTGTCTGTGTGTGTGTGTACTCCACTAGTTGAGGTTGCAGGGCTCGAGTCCAAGCTCCTGGCCCCGCCTCTTCGCTGGTCGCTACTAGGTCACTCTCCCTGAACCGTGAGCTTTATCATACCTCTGCTTAAAGCTATGTATGGATCCTGCCTCCACTACATCGCTTCCCAAACTATTCCACTTCCTGACTACTCTGTGGCTGAAGAAATATATCCTAACATCCCTGTGATTCATCTGTGTCTTCAACTTCCAACTGTGTCCCCTTGTTGCTGTGTCCCATCTCTGGAACATCTTGTCTTTGTCCACCTTGTCAATTCCTCTCAGTATTTTGTATGTCGTTATCATGTCTCCCCTATCTCTCCTGTCCTCCAGTGTCGTCAGGTTGATTTCCCTTAACCTCTCCTCGTAGAACATTCCTCTTAGCTCTGGGACTAGTCTTGTTGCAAACCTTTGCACTTTCTCTAGTTTCTTTACGTGCTTGGCTAGGTGTGGGTTCCAAACTGGTGCCGCATACTCCAATATGGGCCTAACGTACACGGTGTACAGGGTCCTGAACGATTCCTTATTAAGATGTCGGAATGCTGTTCTGAGGTTAGCTAGACGCCCATATGCTGCAGCAGTTATTTGGATGATATGCGCTTCAGTTGATGTGCCTGGTGTTATACTCACCCCAAGATCTTTTTCCTTGAGTGAGGTTTGTAATCTCTGGCCTCCTAGACTGTATTCCGTCTGTGATCTTCTTTGCCCTTCCCCAGTCTTCATGACTTTGCACTTGGTGGGGTTGAACTCCAGGAGCCAATTGCTGGACCAGGTCTGCAGCCTGTCCAGATCCCTTCGTAGTTCTGCCTGGTCTTCGATCGAGTGAATTCTTCTCATCAACTTCACGTCATCTGCAAACAGGGACACCTCAGAGTCTATAACTTCCGTCATGTCGTTCACAAATACCAGAAACAGCACTGGTCCTAGGACTGACCCCTGTGGGACCCCGCTGGTCACAGGTGCCCACTCTGACACCTCGCTACGTACCATGACTTGCTGCTGTCTTCCTGACAAGTATTCCCTGATCCATTGTAGTGCCTTCCCTGTTATCCCTGCTTGGTCCTCCAGTTTTTGCACCAATCTCTCGTGTGGAGCTGTGTCAAACGCCTTCTTGCAGTCCAAGAATATGCAATCCACCCACCCCTCTCTCTCTTGTCTTACTGCTGTCACCATGTCATAGAACTCCAGTAGGTTTGTGACACAGGATTTCCCGTCCCTGAAACCATGTTGGCTGCTGTTGATGAGATCATTCCTTTCTAAGTGTTCCACCACTCTTCTCCTGATAATTTTCTCCATGATTTTGCATACTATACATGTCAGTGACACTGGTCTGTAGTTTAATGCTTCATGTCTGTCTCCTTTCTTAAAGATTGGGACTACATTTGCTGTCTTCCATGCCTCAGGCAATCTCCCTGTTTCGATAGATGTATTGAATATTGTTGTTAGGGGTACACATAGCGCCTCTGCTCCCTCTCTTAATACCCATGGGGAGATGTTATCTGGCCCCATTGCCTTTGAGGTATCTAGCTCACTCAGAAGCCTCTTCACTTCTTCCTCGGTTGTGTGCACTGTGTCCAGCACATTGTGGTGTGCCCCACCTCTCCGTCTTTCTGGAGCCCCTTCTGTCTCCTCTGTGAACACTTCTTTGAATCTCTTGTTGAGTTCCTCACATACTTCACTGTCATTTCTTGTTGTCTCTCCTCCTTCCTTCCTTAGCCTGATTACCTGGTCCTTGACTGTTGTTTTCCTCCTGATGTGGCTGTACAACAGTTTTGGGTCAGATTTGGCTTTCGCTGCTATGTCATTTTCATATTGTCTTTGGGCCTCCCTTCTTATCTGTGCACCCTGCAGACTGCAGGGTGCCAGAGACTACAAACCTCACTCAAGGAAAAAGATCTTGGGGTGAGTATAACACCAGGCACATCTCCTGAAGCGCACATCAATCAAATAACTGCTGCAGCATATGGGCGCCTAGCAAACCTCAGAATAGCATTCCGACATCTTAATAAGGAATCGTTTAGGACCCTGTACACCGTGTACGTTAGGCCCATATTGGATTATGCGGCACCAGTTTGGAACCCACACCTATCCAAGCACGTAAAGAAACTAGAGAAAGTGCAAAGGTTTGCAACAAGACTAGTCCCAGAGCTAAGAGGTATGTCCTACGAGGAGAGGTTAAGGGAAATCAACCTGACGACACTGGAGGACAGGAGAGATAGGGGGGACATGATAACGACATACAAAATACTGAGAGGAATTGACAAGGTGGACAAAGACAGGATGTTCCAGAGATTGGACACAGTAACAAGGGGACACAGTTGGAAGTTGAAGACACAGATGAATCACAGGGATGTTAGGAAGTATTTCTTCAGCCACAGAGTAGTCAGTAAGTGGAATAGTTTGGGAAGCGATGTAGTGGAGGCAGGATCCATACATAGCTTTAAGCAGAGGTACGATAAAGCTCACGGTTCATGGAGAGTGACCTAGTAGCGACCAGTGAAGAGGCGGGGCCAGGAGCTCGGACTCGACCCCCACAACCTCAACTAGGTGAGTACACACACAGTGCAACACGGTACATAGCATATGCAGTACAATACTGTGCAGTGAAGTACAGTGTCAGCGCAACACTGTTGCATGTGCATGGAAGAGCTACTGTAGTTACAACCCGTCCTATTTACCACAGGCATGGCACTGTAGTAAAAATAGTCAAATGGGTGACTGTTGACATAACCTTGAACAGTTGAAATATGACATAGCTACATGAACCTCGTGCAGTGGCTGCCCGTTTTCTGTTCTCACAGAATAATATTTCATACACAAGCATACATAAGGGGGGATTACCAATAGACCCCTGGCTGTCTTCAAGAAGGCACTGTACAGGCACTTAAAGTCAGTACCTGACCAGCTGGGCTGTGGTTCGTACGTCAGTTTGCGTGCGGCCAGCAGTAACAGCCTGATTGATCAGACCCTGATCCACCACGAGGCCTGGTCTCAGACCTAGCCGCGGAGGCGTTGACCCCCGAAACCCTCTCCAGATATGTCAGCAAAGTTCCTGATCCCCTGTATATGTTATGTAGCATAGCTGAATATCATAGTACCATCCATATGTATTATATAGACGACCCCTTGCTAACTTGTGGCGTCACACAGCGCTGCTTGTGGGCGGGAGTCACACTGTCCCTCTCTCAGTTCACGGATAGACCTACAGGCGACAGGCTAGGCTGGGCCTTCCCCTCACAACTCTGCTAATATAAGTGAATACAACCCAACAAGTGTGTTTATCTCCATCCATCATATTTCCACGGAACCCTCCCAACAAATGGTGGTGGCAGAGTTCATCCACTGCCCTGGATCAATCCATCCCACCGCTGCCACCATTTGTTGAGAAGGTTCCGTGGAGATATGATGCTTGGAGATAAACACACTTGTTGGGTTGTATTCACTTACATTAGCAAAGTTGTGAGGTGACAGGCTAGGCTGGGCCTTCCCCTCACAACTTTCCTAATATAAGTGTATACAACCCAACAATTGTGTTTATCTCCAACCATCATATCTCCATGGAACCCTCTCAACAGATAAACTCCAGGCAAACCTATCCCAACCCAACCTAATTTAAGAATGGACTCTATAAGTTTACAATACAGTTAAGTATTAGCGCTGAAAATCTGAAGCAAATCAAATTTGGTGTTCACAAATTATCACATGGACACTAATATTTCATTTTTTCATAAAAGCAAATTAGGATATCTACAACCCTAAACGAATTCAAACTTTTCACTAAGAAACTCCAGCTTTGAAGGCAAACTAAAGTGAAAATTCTTTTGTTAGCTCAGGAGACCAATATCATGAAGTGCACAAGCAAACGAAATTTGAATCCGCTGAGCGTTTGTATTAACAAGTTATCAATGTTTAAGGGTAAAAGCAAGTGGACGAGGCGGCTAAAAATTATCGCCTGTAAATTAGTATTTCAGTTGTGCCAGTTTCTTATTCTAAAAAAAAAAAAAAAGAATTGCGACTAACTAGGAAAGTGGGAAGATGGATTGTTAATTTCACCAATAGAATTCGGAGTAATAGTACACAGTGAAATCAAAAGCAGCTAAAATGAAAAGTTGTCACTTAAGGTACGGTACTCACCAAACTTTCTTCTTCATTCTCATTTCTAACAAATTAGGACATTAATCACAGCACTGTATCATCCTCTGCCGACGATATTAGAATTTGTATGAGAGTGTCATCCATAGAAGACACAGCGAACCTCCAAGCTGATATAATTCAAATCTTCCAGTGGGCTACCGGAAACAAAATGATCAATGAGGACAAATTCCACGGAAGAATGGAGGAAATTAAAACCAAATCAGGCCACTCAATATAACGAAAGTCAAATATGAGAGACCTGGGAGTGACAATTTCAGGAGATCTCACGTTCATGAAACACAACAGCATTTTTATCGCAGCTGGAAGAAAAATTATAGGTTGCATAATTAGAACCTTTAAAACAAGGAATGCGAGGTCAGTGATGCCACTCTTTAGGTCACTCATTCTCTCTAGGCTGCATTATTACTGTGTACTAACGGCTTCCATCAAGGTAGGCGATATTACTGAGCTGGAAAATGTAAAGAGAATCTTCACAGCTCATATAAACTCAGGCAAGCGCCAAGGCTAACGCTGTATGAGACCTCCAGTGAAAAACAGGGAAGTGATGAGTACACTGAGAGTAAACTCAGTAAGTGTTAAGGGATCACGAATTTTCAACGTCCTCCCTTCATTCATAAGGAAGATCACAAATAAACCTTTAGCTGTCTTTAAGAGGGAGGTCGACAGATTCCTTAAAACCGTTGTTGATCAACTGAGTTGTGTTGCATACGTTGGACCTTGATCAGTCAGGCCAGCAACCAGTCCTAGTCTGAGACCGGACCGCGGGGGCGGTGGCCTCCGGAAGCAACTTCAGGTAAGTAACTGGTGGATTCAGGGTGAAACCCAGAACCTGCCATAACAACAGCTTGACTGATCAAGTAGTAACTAGGAAAGCCTTATCTCAGAATTGGGCTACAGAGTATAATTTTCGAAGCAGTGCTCTATGATGTCTATTTCTTTCATTAGCTGTTGTGTTTAACACTAGCTACTTTAATAGTTACTTGTCTAACTGTGTCCTCCTAGGGTTTGCAGTATGTCCTCCCGCCCCAGCATCCTCTCGTATGGTACATGTCGCAGCATCTGCACCCACGGAACGTTAACAACTCACCAATGTCACCATCTCACTAACATCCTCTTTTTATTGCAATGGACGTTTTCCACCCCGCATCCGCCGCATGATTCTATGCAACCCTTCTCAATGAATAGCCTCAACCTTTCTTCTCTCTCTTTGCCTTTCTTCTCTCGTTTCTCTTTTCCCCTCCCATTATTCCCTGCTCCGCACCATGATTGTCCTCCTTCGTTCTGTACTTCTTTCTCTTCCAAAGATAATCCTCTATTTCTCCGCAACCAATCTCCCTTAATCTCATCATCCCCTCCCTCTCTCACCTTACCAACTACTACTTGACCAGTTCTTCTACCCTCCCTCCACGACACCCTCCACTCTCCACCTTCCAACACCATCATCCCCCAAACTCACCAAACACCCCCACACACGCTGAGAAAATGCTGGGGGCAAACAGGTCGAGTCGTGGGTATTTTCAGACTGCCCGACTAAACCTGTTAAACGTGTAAATGGCACACTTCCAGGTAATGGGGAGGGGGGAGGAGACATGCAGACTTATCGCGATGAGTGTGACTGGTGGTGGTATTGATGGTGATGGCATTGATGGTGATGGCACAGGGTGGTTGTGGTGGTAGTGGTGGTGCTGGCGCTGGCACAGAGGGGAGGGGGTGGCACTAGTTGTGATAATTCCTATGGAGGCAATAATAATAATGATAGTGATTATACTGATGTTAATGATAATACTGATACCTTTTGATGGCAGAGAGGCTGGTGGTGGTGCTAACAGCTGTGATTGTAATGCCAGTAGTGGCAATAGTAATAATGGATTGTGGTGGGGGTGATAATGGTGGTGGAAGCGATAGGATCTATGGGAACCGATAGCAATGGTGACGGAGTGATAGTGTTGCTGGTAGCATTAAAAAATATGTTGATAGTGGCAATGATGATACAGACAATAGTTATTTAATAATGATGTTATTATTAATGATGATGGTGGTAAGGATGATGATAATGATGGCTGTAGTAGCAGTAGTGCCAATAGTAGTAGTGGTAATAATTATGTTTGTAGTGATGATAAGAATGGTTGTTGTGGTGATAAGGATGGTTGTGATAATAAGAATGGATACTGTTATCGTAAGAATGGTGATTGTGGTGATAATGATGGTTGTGGTAATAATGGTTGTTGCGGTGATAATAATGGTTGTGTTGATAAGAATGGTTATAAGACTGGTGGATGTGGCGATAAGAATGGTTGTTTTAGTGATAAGGATGATTGTCATAAGAATGGTTGTCGTCATAAGAATGGTGGTTGTGATGAGGATGATTATTGCAGTAATATTAACACTAGTTGTGGTTGAAGATACAAGCAGAAACTAAGACATATTTATTAGAAAACGTTTCGGTCCTGGGACTTTGATCGCTTCTAATATACAAAGATCGAAAATAACAGTAAATCCAGGCTAGAAGTGAGAAGTGAGTGACATGTAGTGACATAACGAAAACACAAGTGAGGTTTTTGAGATGGCGTCAGGTAGCCTATGAGGTCAAGTGATTTCTGCTCTGTGAGGCAGATTGTGCTTAATTTGTCAAAGAATAATATGTACCAGTTTTTTTTTTATATAAAATCTGTAGCTTCTAAAATTTGTAGCTTCCATTATTATGTTCCACGGTGTCGATAAATGAGATTAGCTAGGCTTCTAGGCACCGTCGGCGCCTAAGGCCATAAATCACAGCACGGGTTGTGCTCAAGCACATGACAGGTGAGTTTTAAAATTCGTGTTATTACGGTTTCGTGAGTCTAAGTAAGGACTAGCTGTACCTCATTTCAATCCATCAAATGTCCAGTGGAGTTTCTGTGGAGGACACAGCGTTTTTTTTTTTTTAAGTCGTCCCAGTTGCAGGCGTTTCGACGTTCACTTAAATGGACAGATAGATTTCGGTTTCTCTCCCCTGCCTCCCTACATACTTATTGGGAAAGTGTCCACAGGAGATGGGGTAGACGCCTGCTCTGGAAGTTATAGGTGTCGAACTGCGCTTCGAATTAAGGTGTTTAATGGAGGATGTAGGTATGATGGAAGCATTAATTTTTCTTCTAGCAAGAGCCTGGAGGGTATTCCTGGAAACATCACCACACGGAAGAACTCTGAACTGTTTGGGTGATTTGTTTAGGAAAGCTTCTTTCTTAAGCCTGTAATCTATCATTTTTGACCTTTGCATGTTAAAAGTGAGCAATGTCCCAGGACCCAAGCATTTTCAAATAGGTATGTCTTAGTGCTTGCTCACGTGTCTTATTAAACCATTTTGTCGGTATCACTTACGTAGGCTTATATCATAGTTCATCACAACAGATTTCAATTTTAGTAATTTTATGCTATGCCTTAGCTAATCAGTGGTAGGCCAGTTCACATCTCCGGTAAAATAATCTATAATAGGCTTGCCCTCTCAGTTCTTAACCGACAGACAGACAGCTCGCACACAAACCTCAGGTTCAGCTAGCACAAGTCTTACAAATAGATATATAACGTGCATTATCTACAATTGAATAACAGACATGACTAGAGAATAGTTACATACAAACATATTCGTACTTCTGATGGCAGCGGTGGGATTCAATTCAGCCAATTCGAACTCTCAGAGACATATTTCGGCTACTCAACATTTCTTCCGAGTGACTCAACTGTGCTGTCAAACCTTCATCGTCACCCGTTACAGAGCCTCACGCAATACGTCATTACTGGTATGTGTGCAACCAGTGATGCACACCATACCAGTGATGACATGCAAGAAGGCGCTCCTTGCAATGAAATGCCACTAGGTCAAGCAACGCAATGTATACATGATTATTATAATTATTTAATATATGTAATGAGACGAGAGAATGTGTCGCAGGATTTAATCCCGGTTTGCTGCAGTCTGGTAAATGTATCAATACTAAATATTATGTGGTTTCATATATATATATATATATATATATATATATATATATATATATATATATATATATATATATATATATATATATATATATATATACATATGTCGTGCCGAATTGGCAGAACTTGCAATCTTGGCTTAAATAGCAACGCTCATCTTGCCATATAGGACAAGTGAAAATTTGTGTATGCAATAATTTCGCCAAAATCATTCTGAACCTAACGAAAAAAATATATTTCACTGTGTTTGTTTAGTATTAAATTATTGTAAACAAATCTAAAATATATTTAGTTGGGTTAGGCTAAAATAAATTGTTCTTGTTATAATAAGGTTAGGTAAGTTTTCTAAGTTCCTTTTGGTGCAAAATTAAAATTTTTTACATTAACATTAATCAAAAAAATATATCTTTAAACTTATAAGAGAAAATTTTAGAAAAGACTTAATTTTAAATGAGTTCTTGCTAATTGACCAGTTTTACATATTCGGCAAGACATATATATATATATATATATATATATATATATATATATATATATATATATATATATATATATATATATATATATATATATATATATATATACATATGCAAGGAATTTGCAAGAGCAGGCGAAATATGCACAAACACTGATCTCTGGCTGAAGGAGACTCGAGCGTACGAACCTTGGAACAGGTACGCAGTGCTTTACCAATCTACCCACACTGGACCAATACCTTGGAGTCCAGCTTGCGCTAGACTTTGATCCAAGGCAGCCAGCTTTCAGGGAGTAGGCTTACAGCTTTTAATCTCATCCCCTGCTGTAAGCCTTCTCCCTGAAAGCTGGCTGCCTTGGATCAAAGTCTAGAGCAAGCTGGACCCCAAGGTATTGGTCCAGTGTGGGTAGATTGGTAAAGCACTGCGTACCTTGTTCCAAGGTTCGTAGGTTCGAGTCTCCTTCAGCCAGAGATCAGTGTTATATATATATATATATATATATATATATATATATATATATATATATATATATATATATATAGATATATATTTCTCAACAAGTCGGCCGTCTCCCACCGAGGCAGGGTGACCCAAAAAAGAAAGAAAATCCCCAAAAAGAAAATACTTTCATCATCATTCAACACTTTCACCACACTCGCACATTATCACTGTTTTTGCAGAGGTGCTCAGAATACAACAGTCTAGAAGCATACACATATAAAGATACACAACATATCCCTCCAAACTGCCAATATCCCAAACCCCTCCTTTAAAGTGCAGGCATTGTACTTCCCATTTCCAGGACTCAAGTCCGACTATATGAAAATAACCGGTTTCCCTGAATCCCTTCACTAAATATTACCCTGCTCACACTCCAACAGATCGTCAGGTCCCAAGTACCATTCGTCTCCATTCACTCCTATCTAACACGCTCACGCACGCTTGCTGGAAGTCCAAGCCCCTTGCCCACAAAATCTCCTTTACCCCCTCTCTCCAACCCTTTCGAGGACGACCCCTACCCCGCCTTCCTTCCCCTATAGATTTATATGCTTTCCATGTCATTCTACTTTGATCCATTCTCTCTAAATGACCAAACCACCAGAATTCTATGGATTCTGAGGTAATGATCCACACTAGTGGGTCCTTACCTGTTAGTCCTTCTAGTTCTACTTCTCCGACGTTTTTTATAACAGCTTATACACTAAATTATCACACTATTATGATGTATTGTCCAGTTACCTTTAACTTGGGAAAAAAAATTCTTGCCTGAGTTTATCAGATTTCTTTTGTATCTTAAAAAAGTTTAAATGATATGTTCTCATTGTCTTTCTTACTAAGATAAAACAGGTTTAATAATTTGTCTTTATTCATAATCTGTATTTTGTAATAAAGTATTTCTGCAGCTTGTCTTCATTTCAAGTGAATCTTAAGAAGCAATATGACAGCATATCCAAGGTGAGGTTTGACGAGCACATTAAACTGTCATTTGTTTTTGGAGTGTTGTAGACGAGGTCGACTTTCCTCTAGTTAGAAGTGTATAGAGGTTCTTGGTTTGTCATGAAGAATAACACTTAACGCCGGTTTTGTCTAAAGATGAACCGATCAGTAGTGAGTTAGGGAAAATGTGAAGGTTAGGTAGCTGCTGGCGCTGTGGCTGACCTGAGTGGCAGCGAGGTGATAAGTGGTCATTAATGGTGATGTGGAGATGGTGTGGTAATGCGCTGGTGATGGTGAGGTGGTGGGGTAGTGGTGATGTAAGCCAAAGTCTTCACTGTAGAAGCTGACATAATAAGCAATTAAAACATAATTTATGCAGTTAAGAAATTAATGACTTTTGACAAGGAACGAAACTTGAAGATAATTTAAAAAAGCAAAATAAGATCATGAGACTAGAGGAAATATTTTCTAGGGTAATAATGAAAAGTAACAAGACACCTTCTATTCCCTTTACAATCCTTTTTCAACAAACAGTTGAAATTTGACATAACAGAATCTGGATGGACCACAAATTTTAATACCTGTTTTTAATAAAGGGGGAAAATCAGTCGCATTAAACTCTCCTCCCCTGACATTAACAACAGTTGTTTGAAAACTACTTAAAATAATACCTGCGAATTTAGAAACGGATTAAAAAGAAGCAAACACTTCAAGTGAGGTGCAAAAGTGTCCGTCCTACTTAAAGGGCAAGTTATTTAAATACCCCACCACAGAGTTCGGAGAGATGAGTCTCAAGGTGTGTTGGTGACACATGCAGCAGGCCTTGACGTAAAGGTATTAGTCCAGTTTTCAGAGTTGTGCAAGAGGTGGTGCAGTGTTGAAAACTCGCTGAGTCTGTTCATTCATTATTCTACCCATTTTTCACGCCGTGCGTTATGCTATTTTTTTACTTTGGGTAACGCAAGCATCACTAGTGTTATGGGCTTTTTCAGCTGATGACGTTACACCAACGTAATACTGGTCGCATCCTGCCCCGGAAATGGTGAAAGACGCCGGATATGATATCACAGGAGTTATGTGTAATGGATCAAAAGACAGGTTCTTTTTTTCAGGTCAGTCAAAGAACACGTGATGGTGTGATCAGTAACCAGTTTCGAGAGTTGCCCTGACTGCCGGCCTGAGGCCAGACATCATTGACTGCTGTCTGGGTGGCGATAATCTGTCCGTACGCTAAATCTGTTATTAATTTCAGTTCGTTGTTTCGAGTGGCTAAGGATTTATTATGGTTTTCCTGTACTTTAGCTAAGTGTAAAGTGTATCAGGACATACTGGTCGGCAGAGACCCGCTTGTCTCTCCGCACCTCAAGCAGCACGATACCATAACACGCAAGCGCTCGCGGGAACTTGTACGGGCGTGCACTGGAACACACGCAAGCACGCACGTAAATATGAGGAGGAGCGCGCGAGAACGCTTGAATATATACACGGAACACGCTCAACTATATACGTAGGACTAGCCAGGTTTTGGTTTCATCTAGACGCACACGGGAATACATGCAAACACACACACACTGAGGACTGGCCAGTTTTTGCACTCACCTTACCTGGCCAACCCTTAAAAACTAAATCTCTAAATAACACGAGGTCGAATTCCAGGCTGGGTAGTACCTACGCACGCACGCACACCCACCAACGCGCACGCACGCACACACACACACACACACACACACACACACACACACACACACACACACACACACACACACATGCACACACATGCACACACATGCACACACACATTCACATTCTTGAACAATTATGTATCTTCTAATTTACCAGTAAATCTATTGATCATGAAATCTAGGAAGCTGTTCCGCTGTTTCAAAGCCAGACAGCCCATAAAAACGACGCCACAAACACCCAAGAATGTGCTGGACGCACTTTCCATGCGGGTCGAAGCAACCATCACCACCAGTGTACAAAAACAGTTGAACACTTGATTTTCTTCCTACAAGTGGATCACGTCAGAAGGTCAGCGCCGTTGGGATACAAGTTTCTCGCAATTTCCAAGTACTCCACTTTTTTTCCACTCCAGTTTCGTCAGAGTCTGGTTCTTTTTGTCTGAGCTCAGGTATTTTCACGATGCAGTCCCTCTCCACTACAACGTGCCCCTGGCCATGCACTTCCACACAGATGAGGCTTAACCATCACCTCTAAAAGATTTATAAATCTGGTCCACTCTTGAAGAATATGATAGTGGTTCACTATACTGCCTTTTACGACCCAAGTCAGCAACACTGACAGACAAACTACGGTTCACTGTGCTGCGGTCTACTGGCTAAGCTCACAACACTAATATGCAAAATATGCATAAGCAAACGCTTGCTTGCAACACTTCCACCTGTGTGTACGAGTGTGTGTGTGTGTGTGTGTGTGTGTGTGTGCGTGCGCGCGTGCATGCCTCACGTAAGTGTTGGTTACTAGTTGTCAAACGCATTTGTCGATTGACACTTGGCCTGTTTTGAGTGTGTGGTGTATACCCACCACTTGAAGGATCCTTGTGGATCCTCACTCGTCACATGCACCTATTCCGACACTTATTCACGGATCATAACTGGTTTCCTTCCTGTTAGGCATGCTTTGATCCATCGTCGTGTTTTTCCCATTATTCTAGCTTTTGTACCAGTCTCTTGTGTACTTTGTCAAAGGCCTTACATTCCAAGTAATTACAATTTACCTACCCCTCTCTCTCTACCTTGTCGTTGAACTCTGGTGGGTTCTTGACACAGAATTTTCCATTCCCGAAGCAGTACTAGTTGTCATGTACGAGCCCGTGCCTTTCTAGGTGCTCCACCATTCTTCTTCTGATAATTTTCTCCATGACTATGCATACTATACATGTCACTGACACTGGTCCGTAATTTAACGCTGCCTGTCTCTTTTCTTAAAAATTGGGACTGCATTTGCTGTCTTCCACACCTCCGACAGTTGCACTATGTCAATAGACTTGTTGAAGATTATTGCTTGCGGCACACACAGTGCCTCTGCTCCCTCAGGACCCATGGAGAGATATCTTTTCCCACTGCCTTCGAGGTATCTAGCTCACGTAGCATCTTTACCACCACCTAAGTTGTTTGCATTTTGTCCAACCCTTGCTAGTGCACTCTATCTCTTCAACTTGCTGGTAGCCTTCCTGTCTCCTCTAAGAATACTTCCCTAAATCTCAGGCTGAGCTCTTCACAGATTTTCTAGTCATTCCATGTGAGCTCCCCTCCTTCCTCAGCCTGATTACCTGACCCCTGACTGTTGTCTTTCTCCTGATGTGTCTTAGGATCGGATTTGGTTTTCAGCGCAATGTCAGTCTTAGATTGCCGTCCAGCCTCTCTTCTTATCCCTGCACACTCGTTTCTGGTTCTTTGCTCATCATGTTGTCCCGAGTTCTTTGCTTCCTTTACTTTTTCCATGCTCTAATACATTTAGCTGTGGTCTCTCCACTCCACTGGGTAAACCATTGGTTCACTTTTTGTGTTCCCATTGTTTTTATTTCTTCTGCAGTTTGTAGCCATATGCTCTATTTCATTCACTGTCTTTCCCTCTAGTTCTCTTTTCACTGCACCTCATACAAGAACTATTTCATGTCTGAAATTTGGCTTCTTTCCCCTTTCTCGTGCTGCTTTACTCTCCACTGTCACTTCCACAACGTATTCAAAACTCAGGACTGTGTGATTACCAGCGCCGAAGGGCCTTTCATATGTAATATCTCCTATATCGGAACCCCTCAGGGTAAATACGAGGTCCACCCTCCTGGTTCATCCCCTCCTCCCTAACATGTTGGTGCATGAAGTATTCCATTATCACCACCAGCATCTTAGCCCCCTCCCTATCTCCTTCAAACTCAACTCGTTTCTGATAAGCAGTATAATTTTTCCTACTCCGTTTCCTCGGTCTTTCCTTAATATCTGATAGCCACCAGGTAAGATCTTGTCTGTTATCTCTGTAAGCTTTGTCTCTGTGAGTTCCATAATGTCTGGGGGTACCTCCATTTGTTATTCCTTCTGCAATGGTGTACCATACCTTCAACTTCCTTTCTATTACTGTGTCCCAGTTCATAGGATCCTGGATTCCTGGTCCCTGTCCATGGGTCAGGGGAGCGGAAGGGGTTGGTGTGAGTCTGGGGTATGGAAGAGGGGGGGATAGAGCGAGGTGCAGTTGTGAGGAAGGTATTCGTGCTGAGTTACGTGTTAGTTACCATTTTGTCCTAGGTACATTGTCGATTTGACACTAGGCCTGTTGTATGTGTGTGCGTGCGTGTGTGTATGTGTGTGTGTGTCTGTGTATGTGTGTGTGTGTCGGGCCTTGTGGGCCCGACTGTATTTTTTCAACCTGACCACCGTGAGGCTGAAGAAATACTTTCTTACATCCCTGTACCTGGTCAATGTCTTTAATTTTGCCACCTTTCAAGCAACCTGTTCCAGTCTGTTCTAGCAAATCCTTTTGAGCATTCTTAGTATTACCATGTTTCCTCTTGGTCTTCTCTTTTTCAATGATAGGCTCAGTTTCGATAGATTCTCTTCAAAACTCATAAATCTTAGCTCTAGAGGTCGCCTCATTGCATGCCTCTGCACATTCTCCAGTTTCTTACCGTTTTGTAGAAGTGGGCTCTATGCTGGTTTTGCATAATCCAAAATGGCCCTGACGTATGCTGTATAAAGTCCTGCAGAAGTTATTCGGTTAATGTGAGCCTCGAGCGACATGGCAGGCACTGTGCCCACCCCTAGAACTTCTCTTTGAGTGAAATCTGTAGCCTCTGCCCCTTATACTTCTTTCTCCTTTCCTAATCTTCATAACCTTGCATTTGCTGGGGTTGAATTCAAGCAACCACGTATCTAGCCAGTTTTGCACTTTATCCAAATAAATTTGTTGCCTTTCCTTGTCCTTATCTGTTTTTAATTCTTTACATCAACAGTAAACTGGGATATATCTAACTCAATCACATTTATTTTTATTAATACATCGGTCGTTTCCCACCAAGGAAGGATGGCCAGAAAAAGAAAAACTTTCACCATCATTCACTCCATCACTGTCTTGCCAAAGGTACGCTATACTACAGTTATGAAACTGCAGCATTAACTCCCCTCCTTCAGAGTGCCGGCACTGTACTTCCTATCTCCAGGACTCAAGTCCAGCCTGCCGGTTTCCCTGAATCCCTTCATAAATATTACCCTGCCCACACTCCAACAGCACGTCAAGTCCTAAAAACCATTTGTCTCCACTCGCTCCTATCTAATGTGTTCACGCATGCTTGCTGGAAGTCCAAGCCCCTCGCACACAAAACTTCCTTTACTCCCTCCAACCTTTCCTAGGCCGACCTCTACCCTGTCTTCATTCCACTACAAATTTATACACTCTGGAAGACATTCTATTTTGTTCCATCTTCTCTACAAGTCTGAACCACCTTAACAGCCCTTCCTCAGCCCTCTGGATAATAGTTTTGGTAATCCCGCACCTCCTTATAATTTCCAAACTGCGAATTCTCTGCATTATATTAAACCACACATTGCTCTCAGACACGACATCTCCACTGCTTCCAGCCTTCTCCTTGTTGAAACATTCACCACCCATGCTTCGCACCCATAGAAGAGTGTTGGTATTACTATACTCTCACACATTCCCCTCTTTGCTTCCATGAACAAAGTTCTTTGTCTCCACAGACTCCTCAGTGCACCATTCACCTTTTTCCCCTTATCAGTACTTTGATTCATTTCATCTTTCATAGACCCATCTGCTGATACGTCCACTCCTAAATATCTGAATACATTCACCCCCTCCATACTCTCTCCCTCCAATCTGATATCCAATCTTTCGTTACCTAATTTTTTTTGTTATCCTCATCACCTTACTCTTTCCTATATTCACTTTTATTTTCCTTCTTTTACATAACCTACAAAACTCATCCACCAACCTCTGCAACTTCTCTCTAGAATCTCCCAAAAGCACAGTATCATCAGCAAAGAGCAACTCTGACAACTCCCACTTGCGTCAGATTCTTTATCTTTTAACCCCATACCTCTTGGCAACGCCCGAGCATTCACTTCTCTTACAACCCCATCTATAAATATATTGAACAACCACGGTGACATCATACATCCTTGTCTAAGGCCTACTTTTACTGGGAAATAATCTCCCTTTCTCTTACATACTCTAACCTGAGCCTCACTATCCTCGTAAAAGCTTTTCACCGCTTTCAATATACTACCTCCTATTCCATACATTTGCAACGTCTGTTACTTTGCCCCCTGTCCACCCTGTCATACGCCTTTTCAAAATCCATAAATGCCACAAAAACTTCCTCACCCTTATCTACATACTATTCACCTATATGTTTCACTGTAAACACTTGGTCCACACACCCCCTACCCTTCCTAAAGCCTCCTTGTTCATCTGCTATCCTACTCTCCGTCTTACTCTTAATTCTTTCAATAATAACTTTACCATACACTTTACCAGGTATACTCGACAGACTTATTCTCCTATAATTTTTGCACTCTCTCTTTTGTCCCCTTTGCTTTTATACAAAGGAACTATGCATGCTCTCTGCAAATCCCTAGGTACCTTACCTTCTTCCATACATTTATTAATTAATAGCACCAACCGCTCTAGAACTATTTCCCCACCTGCTTTTAACATTCCTATCTTCATCCCATCAATCCCAGCTGCCTTACCCCTTTCCATTCTACCCACCGCCTGATGAACTTCCCCCACACTCACAACTCGCTCCTCCTCACTCCAACAAGATGTTATTCCTATTTGCCCTATACACGAAATCACAGCTTCCCTATCTTCATCAACATTTAACAATTCCTAAAAATATTCTCTCCATCTTCCTGATACCTCTAACTTTCCATTTAATTACTCTCCTCTCCAACTTTTAACTGTCAAATCCATTCGTTCCCTAGGCTTCCTCAACTTATTAATCTCACCCAAAACTTTTTCTTATTTTTAATAAAATTTGTTGATAACATCTCACCCACTCTCTCATTTGTTCTCTTTTTACACTGCTTCACCACTCTTTTTCCTTTCCATATACTCCTCTCTCTCCTTGCATCACTTCTACTTTGTAAAAACCACTCGTATGCTAACTTTATATCTCTTATTAATTTCTTTGCATCATCATTCCACCAATTGCTCTTCTTCCCTCCCGCACCCACTTTCCTGTAACCACAAACTTCTGCTGAACACACTAACACTACATTTCTAATCCTACCCCATACATCTTGAACCCCATTGCTTATCCTCCAATAGTTGTTAATATCTCACCTTAACTGACTCCTCCTTTAGCTTATAAACCTTCACCTCTCTCTTACCTGTTCCTTCCATTTTCCTTGTGTCCCATCTACCTTTTACTTTTCACTAGTATGTATATCATTTACTTAAATCAGAAACAGTGTTGGTCCTAATATCGATCTTTGCGAAACCCCGCTTCTTACACTTCGCCATTCTGACTGCTCCTCCCCGACGATCGTTTTTTGCTTCTTTTCCCTGAAAAGTTTGCTTAAATTTCGTTCAGCAAGTGCTGTATCATCCATAAGGGTTTAGTACTCAAAGGGAATGTAGCAATAATAATTATTTCTTTTCCTAAGATACTCTTTGATCCACTGGAGCAAATTCTGTCTTTCTTGGCTGCACCTCAAGTCTTTTCTTCTAAGATATAGTATCAAAGGCCTTCTTACAGAGACCTAAAAAATGAAATCCATTCATTCTTCTCTCTAATGCCTTGCTTCTGTTGTTTTTACCAAGGATCTCCAACAGGTTGGTGTGACTAAAACTGGTTATGCTTATTATCCTTATGAAAGAACTTCTCTCCAGTTGCTCTGCCAGTCTCCTGTTTATCTTTTCTATTACCTTTCTTGATATGCATGTCAGTGATACTGAGCAGAAGTTAACTTCTTTGTATGTCTGTCTCCTTTGTTATAACAAAGGAGACAGGGACTTCATTCGCTATCCTCTAGCTCTCTGGCAATAGTTTCGTGTCCTTTAACTTACTGTAGAATTTAGCTAGTTGCTCTGACAGTGCTTCTGCTCCCTATCCCAGAATGTGTGGTTACACTTTCTTAAGTCCCATTTCATTTGATGTATCTAGCTCCAGTTTTTTTTTTAACCTTTTTTTTCTGTTGTTTATATAGTGTCCAGTCCTTGGATTTCTGGTGGTGTTCCCTTTTCCTCTGAGATCTCTTTAAATTGCGTGCTTGTTCAACTCTGCAAAGATTTAATTGTCGTTTATCGATAGCTCTCTTCCATTCTCCTTCAGTCGAATTATGTTTTTTCTTTTAATGACGTCTTTCTTCTAATGTTGCTGTCCAACAGTTTTTTTTAGATTTGGTCTTTGTTGCTATGACATTCTTAAATTGTCCTTCAGCCTCTGTCTTCACTTTTGCATATTCGTTTTTAGCTAATCTCCTCACGTGTGTTCTTCGCCTTCTTCAGTTTTCTACTCTCTTATGATTTTCTTTTTTGTCTGGTTGAGCCAAAGGCTCTCTTTTTCTTATACTCTTCTGAATATAACTTTCTCTTCCCTTCAGCACTTTCCGGCTAGGTACTCAATTACCTGAACCTCGGACTTTCCTTCCACTTTTCTATCCCACTGCACTGCGTCCAGGAATTCTCATCCATTCGAAGTTTTCTGTTCTATAGTCTGGCTTCTGGCGCCGTCCACCTGGCATTCTTTCCTCTACGTCTAGTTTCACAAGATATTTGAAGTTCAGCAGTAAATACTAGGTAAATAATAGGTCCAAAATCTGACATATTAAATTTTCCCTGACAACATCCATCAACTTAATCCTCCACTATTCTTTTTCCTATGAGGGTCCACAGTAGCTTTGTTTTATCGTTATATCTAGTCCTAGCTGCTTCTGGTATGGTGTTAACCACTGCATGCTTGTAGTCTTCCACTTCTGCTTCCTATTGTCAGTTGGTGGGTAGCACGTAACTACTACTACTACCACCATCACTACTACTACTACTACCACCAGAACTAGCACCACTGCCAATACTACTACTACTACCACCACTACTACTACTACCAGCACCACCAATACTACTACTACCGCCACCACTACTACTACTACTACTACCACCACTACCACTACTACCACCACCACTACTACTACCACCACCACTACTACTACTACCACCACTACTACTACTACCACCACTACTACGACCACTAGTACCACTACTACCACAACCACCAACACCACCACCACTACTACCACCACCAACAACACCACCACCACTACTACTACCACCACCACCAACACCACCACCACTACTACCACCACCACCACTGCTACTGCTTCCACGACCGCCACCGCTGCCTCCGTCGCCAGCACCACCCCCACCACCACCACCACAGGTTCCAGTATTGTGCCTACAGTATAGTAGTTTGGCTTACGCTTATCACTCTTATTTTTTTCAAAGCTCCTCTGACTTATGATTAGAAATGCCACTTAACATTTCTGTTTCCTCTATCTTTCCTTATCACTTTATTACCCAGCTGGATATCTGGCATCAGTTATTTCAGACAGCTTGGTCTCTGTGATCACTATAATGGCTATGGTTAATTCTGCTGTTCGTTCTTTCAACTCGCCATTCTTGATATTCATCCGCTCGTGCCTTTCGTGCGCGCTCGTGCGTGCGTGTGCGTGTGTGCGCGCGCGTGTGCGTGCGTGTGCGCGCGTGTGCGCGCGTGTGCGCGAGTGTGCGTGCGTGCGTACATGCATACGTGTACGTGCGTGCATGTATGCAAGCATTCTGTCTGTCTGTCTGTCTGTCTCTCTTCCTCCCTCCTTCCCTTTCCTCCCCCTCCCTTCCCTTTCCTCCCCCTCCCTTCCCTTCCCCACTCCTATCCCTCCCCCTTCCCTCCCTCCCTCCCTTAGCTCTCTCTATCCTCAGCAATGTTTCAGTGGTTGGGAAGACGTGATCAACAACATTCATGCCGGATTTTCTTTGAGATTCGTGTTCATTTCGTGAACACACAAAATGTGTCTTCAGGTTCATGGTCATACACTGCTGCTTTAGATCTTATAATATTGTTTGAATATATTTTTATCCTTTCATACTGTGCGGCCACGTATAACAAGTGCTAACAGCTGGGTCATGACAGGTCACACCATTTTTTAAATCAGCTGAACTAAGTAAGGAGTAAGACCGGAACAGTCCCTTGTAAGGTCTAGCCAGCATTAAACAGCTAAGGACCAAAAAACAGTCTGTCACTGGTAGACCATAACACTACCAAGGGAAGATTAGATTGTGTCACTGTCAAGACTACACTATTAGCTGTATATTTTTTGTTACTAGATGAAAATTGGATGCATCAGTAGTGTGCTGCTTCCTTAATCTGTATATTAGTTACATTGTGGGAATAAAGTCAAACTATGATTTTCCATCTTCCCTCACACACAATATTTTTTTATATATTGGGTATTGAAATCTGTGTCGGAGCTGGGTAACATCTGTAAGGCGATGCCCCTCAAGGAAGGTTCCTTGATGTTGGTGAGGGGCTCTTGATTTAGGGAATTGGATCTGTGCTCCAGTTCCCCGAATTAAGCCTGAATGCCTTCCACATTCCCCCCCCCCCCCAGGCGCTGTATAATCCTCCGGGTTTAGCGCTTCCCCCTTGATTATAATAATAATGTAAGGCGATGAGCATTTCCTCAGGCATTCCACTATAGACTCAGTAGCTACGATAGTTTTGAAGGTGTGACGTTCCTGCCACTCAGGAACTACCATCATCATAGATATGTCCATAGGTAATTAAACAAACGAACTTTCAAAAACACAAAATATTTCAAGAGTGTTTTGATGCTAACGAAGGGTTCTTGGTCCAAAGAAATGAAACTGACCACCTTTTTCTTAGATTAAACCTGATTAACGCAATTCCCGGCTCTCTGAAGCAAGAACTCATTTAAAATTATGTCCTGTCTAAAATTTTCTCTCATACGTTTAAAGATATATATTTTTCATTTATGTTAATAAAAAAATTAATTTTATACCAAAAGAACCCTAGAAAACTTACCTAACCTTATTATAACAAACGCAATTTAATTAAGCCTAATCCAACTGAGTATATTTTAGATAAGTTTACAGTAATTTAATAATACACAAACACAATGAAATATATTTTTACGAAATTATTGTATACACAAATTTTCGCTTGTCTTATTCGGCAAGAAAAGCGTTGCTATTGAAGCCAAAATAGCAAGTTTTAACTATTCGGTACGACACACACACACACACACACACACACACACACACACACACACACACACACACACACACACACACACACTGTGTGTGTGTGTGTGTGTGTGTGTGTGTGTGTGTACTCACCTAGTTGAGGTTGCAGGTGTGTGTGTGTGTCGTACAAAGGTTATTCATATAAAAAAAAAGGATTTCACAAACCTTATATATTGTCCCTTGACACGAACAGTCCTACAAGTATTGTTATTTCACCTCATTCGCGACAAATTCGTAGTGACGTGACACAATACAACGTGACCTCATTACTCAAGAAGGAAAATATATATATTTCTGGTGAATGGAGGTTGAATATTCAGTCTGCCTGAGGCAGGCCAGCACGAAATGTGCTGGACCAACTCAGGTTGTAACTAGTCCTCATAAGAAAAATTGTCTTTATGCACGCGTTGCAAAATACTGTGAAAAGTTTGTTCACCAAGCCAGAGTAGAAACATTGGATGTGTTTCTTTCCACCTGTTGTCTATGTTCCCCATCAGTAAAATGGGTACCTGGGTGTTAGTCGACTGGTGTGGGTCGCATCCTGGGACACTGACCTAAGGAGGCCTGGTCACAGACCGGGCCGCGGGGGCGTTGACCCCCGGAACTCTCTCCAGGTAAACATCTCCAGGTAAAACCAGTAAATGCAGATTGGTGTTGCAACTCTCACTGCCTTTGAGTCTTACTGTTCAACCTCCTGTCCACAACAAAGATTCCTTGATGTCAGTGATGGATTATTGATCCAAGAAAGTGGATCGGCCCTCCCTTTCCTTGGGATCGAACCTGAATTCTAACCCATTTCCCCAGGCGTTGTTTGACCCTTACGTGTTTAGTAATCCCCCATGTTTGTAATAATTATTGTTCATCCAGCCTCAGTGAATATATATTTTCCAGTTCACTATCTACCCAGGCTTTCACAGCGCCTTGTTGACCCTGGCCCAGTATAATTCTATCAGTCTGTGCTCCAACAGATCCACGGTGCACAAAGACATGGAGTTCTTTTGGTGTCCGGAACATGTCGGGATCTTCGAAACTGAAGAACTTATGCAGAGGGAAAGCTGCTGTATCAAGTTTGCTTTATGGTGGACCTCTGCCTCACAGTGACTTGATCAGCTATGCACAGAGATACGACTCGAAGGTGGTGAACACTACAGACGAGCAACAAGTCATACAGGCTTTGACAAGATGTTTGTGCCCGAACCTCCTCTTCCCAAAGAAGCGTTACTACGAAGCGAGTATTGTTGTGAGGCTAAGCAGGGCCACCTGGTAGAAGGGCCACCTGGTAGCAGGGCCTCCTGGTAGCAGGGCCACCTGGTAGCAGGGCCTCCTGGTAGCAGGGCCTCCTGGTAGCAGGGCCACCTGGTAGCAGGGCCACCTGGTAGCAGGGCCACATGGTAGCAGGGCCACATGGTAGCAGGGCCACATGGTAGCAGGGCCACCTGGTAGCAGGGCCTCCTGGTAGCAGGGTCATCTGGTAGCAGGGCCACCTGGTAGCAGGGTCATCTGGTAGCAGGGCCTCCTGGTAGCAGGGTCATCTGGTAGCAGGGTCATCTGGTAGCAGGGTCATCTGGTAGCAGGGTCATCTGGTAGCAGGGCCTCCTGATAGCAGGGTCATCTGGTAGCAGGGCCACCTGGTAGCAGGGCCTCCTGGTAGCAGAGTCATCTGGTAGCAGGGCCTCCTGGTAGCAGGGTCATCTGGTAGCAGGGCCTCCTGGTAGCAGGGTCATCTGGTAGCAGGGCCACCTTGTAGCAGGGCCTCCTGGTAGCAGAGTCATCTGGTAGCAGGGCCTCCTGGTAGCAGGGTCATCTGATAGCAGGGCCACCTGGTACCAGGGCCACCTGGTAGCAGGGTCATCTGGTAGCAGGGCCACCTGGTAGCAGGGCCACCTGGTAGCAGGACCACCTGGTAGCAGGACCACCTGGTAGCAGGACCACCTGGTAGCAGAGCCACCTGGTAGCAGGGCCACCTGGTAGCAGGGCCACCTGGTAGCAGGGCCTCCTGGTATCAGGGCCTCCTGGTAGCAGGGTCATCTGGTAGCAGGGCCTCCTGGTAGCACGGTCATCTGGTAGCAGGGCCTCCTGGTAGCAGGGTCATCTGGTAGCAGGGCCTCCTGGTAGCACGGTCATCTGGTAGCAGGGCCTCCTGGTAGCAGGGTCATCTGGTAGCAGGGCCTCCTGGTAGCAGGGCCACCTGGTAGCAGGGCCACCTGGTAGCAGGGTCATCTGGTAGCAGGGCCACCTGGTAGCAGGGCCACCTGGTAGCAGGGCCACCTGGTAGCAGGGCCTCCTGGTAGCAGGGCCTCCTGGTAGCAGGGCCACCTGGTAGCAGGGCCACATGATAGCAGGGCCACATGGTAGCAGGGCCACCTGGTAGCAGGGCCTCCTGGTAGCAGGGTCATCTGGTAGCAGGGCCACCTGGTAGCAGGGCCACCTGGTAGCAGGGCCACCTGGTAGCAGGGCCACATGGTAGCAGGGCCACATGGTAGCAGGGCCACATGGTAGCAGGGCCACCTGTTAGCAGGGCCTCCTGGTAGCAGGGTCATCTGGTAGCAGGGCCACCTGGTAGCAGGGCCTCCTGGTAGCAGGGTCATCTGGTAGCAGGGTCATCTGGTAGCAGGGTCATCTGGTAGCAGGGTCATCTGGTAGCAGGGTCATCTGGTAGCAGGGTCATCTGGTAGCAGGGCCTCCTGGTAGCACGGTCATCTGGTAGCAGGGCCTCCTGGTAGCAGGGTCATCTGGTAGCAGGGCCTCCTGGTAGCAGGGCCACCTGGTAGCAGGGCCACCTGGTAGCAGGGTCATCTGGTAGCAGGGCCACCTGGTAGCAGGGCCACCTGGTAGCAGGGCCTCCTGGTAGCAGGGCCACCTGGTAGCAGGGCCTCCTGGTAGCAGGGCCACCTGGTAGCAGGGCCACCTGGTAGCAGGGCCACCTGGTAGCAGGGCCACCTGGTAGCAGGGCCTCCTGGTAGCAGGGTCATCTGGTAGCAGGGCCACCTGGTAGCAGGGCCACCTGGTAGCAGGGCCACATGGTAGCAGGGCCACATGGTAGCAGGGCCACATGGTAGCAGGGCCACCTGTTAGCAGGGCCTCCTGGTAGCAGGGTCATCTGGTAGCAGGGCCACCTGGTAGCAGGGCCTCCTGGTAGCAGGGTCATCTGGTAGCAGGGTCATCTGGTAGCAGGGTCATCTGGTAGCAGGGTCATCTGGTAGCAGGGCCTCCTGGTAGCAGGGTCATCTGGTAGCAGGGCCTCCTGGTAGCAGGGTCATCTGGTAGCAGGGCCACCTGGTAGCAGGGCCTCCTGGTAGCAGAGTCATCTGGTAGCAGGGCCTCCTGGTAGCAGGGTCATCTGGTAGCAGGGCCTCCTGGTAGCAGGGTCATCTGGTACCAGGGCCTCCTGGTACCAGGGCCTCCTGGTAGCAGGGTCATCTGGTAGCAGGGCCACCTGGTAGCAGGGCCACCTGGTAGCAGGACCACCTGGTAGCAGGACCACCTGGTAGCAGGGCCACCTGGTAGCAGAGCCACCTGGTAGCAGGGCCACCTGGTAGCAGGGCCACCTGGTAGCAGGGCCTCCTGGTAGCAGGGTCATCTGGTAGCAGGGCCTCCTGGTAGCAGGGTCATCTGGTAGCAGGGCCACCTGGTAGCAGGGCCACCTGGTAGCAGGGCCACCTGATAGCAGGGCCACTTGGTAGCAGGGCCACCTGGTAGCAGGGCCTCCTGGTAGCAGGGTCATCTGGTAGCAGGGTCATCTGGTAGCAGGGTCATCTGGTAGCAGGGTCATCTGGTAGCAGGGTCATCTGGTAGCAGGGTCATCTGGTAGCAGGGTCATCTGGTAGCAGGGTCATCTGGTAGCAGGGCCTCCTGGTAGCAGGGTCATCTGGTAGCAGGGCCTCCTGGTAGCACGGTCATCTGGTAGCAGGGCCTCCTGGTAGCAGGGTCATCTGGTAGCAGGGCCTCCTGGTAGCAGGGCCACCTGGTAGCAGGGTCATCTGGTAGCAGGGCCACCTGGTAGCAGGGCCACCTGGTAGCAGGGCCTCCTGGTAGCAGGGCCACCTGGTAGCAGGGCCTCCTGGTAGCAGGGCCTCCTGGTAGCAGGGCCACCTGGTAGCAGGGCCACCTGGTAGCAGGGCCACCTGGTAGCAGGGCCACCTGGTAGCAGGGCCTCCTGGTAGCAGGGTCATCTGGTAGCAGGGCCACCTGGTAGCAGGGCCACCTGGTAGCAGGGCCACCTGGTAGCAGGGCCACATGGTAGCAGGGCCACATGGTAGCAGGGCCACCTGTTAGCAGGGCCTCCTGGTAGCAGGGTCATCTGGTAGCAGGGCCACCTGGTAGCAGGGCCTCCTGGTAGCAGGGTCATCTGGTAGCAGGGTCATCTGGTAGCAGGGTCATCTGGTAGCAGGGTCATCTGGTAGCAGGGCCTCCTGGTAGCAGGGTCATCTGGTAGCAGGGCCACCTGGTAGCAGGGCCTCCTGGTAGCAGAGTCATCTGGTAGCAGGGCCTCCTGGTAGCAGGGTCATCTGGTACCAGGGCCTCCTGGTACCAGGGCCTCCTGGTAGCAGGGTCATCTGGTAGCAGGGCCACCTGGTAGCAGGGCCACCTGGTAGCAGGACCACCTGGTAGCAGGACCACCTGGTAGCAGGGCCACCTGGTAGCAGAGCCACCTGGTAGCAGGGCCACCTGGTAGCAGGGCCACCTGGTAGCAGGGCCACCTGGTAGCAGGGCCTCCTGGTAGCAGGGTCATCTGGTAGCAGGGCCTCCTGGTAGCAGGGTCATCTGGTAGCAGGGCCTCCTGGTAGCAGGGCCTCCTGGTAGCAGGGTCATCTGGTAGCAGGGTCACCTGGTAGCAGGGCCACCTGGTAGCAGGGTCATCTGGTAGCAGGGCCACCTGGTAGCAGGGCCACCTGGTAGCAGAGCCACCTGGTAGCAGAGCCACCTGGTAGCAGAGCCACCTGGTAGCAGAGCCACCTGGTAGCAGGGTCACCTGGTAGCAGGGCCTCCTGGTAGCAGGGTCACCTGGTAGCAGGGCCACCTGGTAGCAGGGCCACCTGGTAGCAGGGCCACCTGGTAGCAGGGCCACCTGATAGCAGGGCCACTTGGTAGCAGGGTCTCCTGGTAACAGGGTCATCTGGTAGCAGGGTCACCTGGTAGCAGGTGCTCCTGCCCCTCGTTGTAATATTCGTGGCTACTGCTTACTGTGAGGCACATGTAAATTATTTACGAATGGTTTTGTCTTTTCGCCTAAGTCTCGGCTTTCATAATTAACAGGGTATATGTAAGCACCTCGGTTTTGTTTATTATAGTCGTTAACGATTTAATATTTTTAATAAATGCGGGTTGTTTCAACCATCAGTCAAGATTGATGGACTGATTACATCGACCCCAGGCTGAGGGACTGAGTACCTCAAACTCCTCCTAATCTTCATTCTTCTTTGTATTGGACTGATGAAGCCACTCTGCTGCGAAACGTTTCCACAAAGATACCCGAGTGTTGAACATGTGTCTAATTTATTGTAACAGCGGCAGGGTTGACACGACGAGAAGCTTCATGGTTGTGATCATCGGAAAACCAGTGTCGTCATTATTGGCGGCCTGGACATTTTACACGTTCTGTTGGTCTCTTAAAAACGCACGCTTTGTTTTTATCTATCAAGAGGTGGGCTGACGTTAAGAAAACACGTGTCAGAACATACTAATTTTGGGACAACGTTTAGCTCTGTGTAGAGTTTTAAGCATGATTTGATAAACCTCTAACAGAGCTAAATGTTGTCCCGATGACAACTTACTCTGTATGACACATACGGGTTCTCCACTTTTTTTTTAACATAATCGTCAACATTGCCAGCAACACGGCATGGGTTGCCGTGTTTACCCAACCGAGGGTAAATAAAAGAAACATTCTTATTTTGGGCAGTTTACGTTATATAACGCCACCTAAAATAACGTAAATGATAAAGCCAGCTAAGCAAAAAAAAAAAAATGTCAACAGTGGAAGTAAAATGCCGACGATGGTTTTTGAAAGTTCTTTCAAATATTTGTAAAGCAAGTTTGTCTTCGGAGGACAGGTTGCAGTGACACGCACACCGCCGCCACGGAATGTGTTTGGGCAACACGCCTCGCTTCTCAGAAAACCACCGTAATTGAAGCTGAATTTGTGAGTGGACACGTGAGAGGTGCACGCGAGTCGCATGCAAATGTGCACCATTATAAGTATATCAAATGTTGTGTTATAAATATATAAACTAACTGTATACCTGGAGAGGGTTTGGGAGGTCAACGCCCCCGCGGCCCGGTCTGAGACCAAGCCTCGTGGTGGCTCAGGGCCTGATCAACAAGGATGTTACTGCTGGCCGCACGCAAACTGACGTACGAACCACAGCCCAGCTGGTCAGGTACTGACATTAGGTGCCTGTCCATTGCCTTCATGAAGACAACCAGGGGTCTACTGATACTCCCTCGTGTTTTTAAACACACTGTAGTGTTACTAGCATATAAACTGCATTTGAAGTGCAATAAATACATAAACTGCATCTGAAGTACTACGAATATATAAAATGCAACTGATTAACAATTTTGTTTGCCACTGCTGAATTATGAACAAATAAACTACTCCTGTAGGGATATAAGTGTATTAACTGTAAATGAGAGGTTCTATGTATATTCTGTAATTGAAAGATTCCAAGTATATGATGTAATTGAAAAGTTGAAAGTGTATACTGCAACTGAAAGGTTCTAAGAATATAAAGTAAAATTTTCTAAGTATATATTGTAATTGAAAGGTTCTAAGTAAATAAACGTCAACTTCAGGGTTAGAAATGTATAAAGTGCAACTGCTGGGCTGTAAGATATAACTCTAAAAGTTCAATTTTTGCGTGTATAAACTGGTTTTTAGAATTTAAAAACGCGCATAAACTGCTTTATTAGGTTTACAAGGATATGACAACCAACATTAAAACGCTCTGCATAACCAGGGACTTTCTGTACAGTATGTCGCTGTATAGTCCTTGTGGCTTAGCGCTTCTTTTTGATTATAATAATGTACAGTATGTCATTGATGTCAGCTATGGTTTGCTTAAGGGGTATCATGTACTTTTAGAAATAAAGATTATTATTACTTTTAACAAACCGGCCATATCCCACCGAGGCAGGGTGACCTAAAAAGAAAAACAAAACTTTCTCTTTTCAAATTTAGTAATTTATACAGAAGGGGTTACTAGCGCCTTGCTCCCGGCATTTTAGTCTCCTCTTACGACAAGGATGGCTTACGGAGGAAAAATTATATTATTATTACTTTATTACTGTTACAAGCATATCACGAGCTAAAGAAATGTCTCCTTCCCCAAGAGAAACTACTGTTTAGTATTTTGGAACCCCGTATATACTAACTGAAATTTAAGAAAAAAAAAAAAAAAAAATCATGTGCCACTTAGCATAGGGCAATCAAAAAAGTGTCATCCCGAGGGTTTCGCCCCCAGGAAATCGGTATGGAAAGAGAAAATTATTTGCCATTCAGTATAGTGTAATTAAAAAAATAGCCCAAAGGGACATCAAAAATAATTTTGCTTGGAACACCGAATATGATTTTGAAATTAGTTTATAGTTTTAAAAATATGGACTGTTTACCATAGTGCAAAAAAATGAGCATACCTTAAATGTGCATACCTATATGGGCCCCTCCCCACCAAATTAGAATTTTGGAACACCATATAGCCTAATATTTGCTCTTATGTATTCGGAAACCAACCTGAAGAGTTTCACAGCTGGCTGTCTTGGGGCGTGAGTTATAGAAGCATAAATAACCCAGAAGCTTTGTTTCTTTTAAGATAAGTTATAACAGAAAAAAATGAAAATGTTTCTTGTTTTGGTAGTTCTTCCTATTATTTCAAGCGAGTTCTCTCCTCGCATCTGCCTTGTCAGGAGCCAGATGTGGGGAGACTCATGTTCCACACTAATCTTGTCTGGAGGCAGGTGTGGGGTGACTCATGCCCCACACCAATCTTGTCTGGAGGCAGGTGTGGGGGGACTCATGCCCCACACCAATCTTGTCTGGAGGCAGGTGTGGGGGGACTCATGCTCCACACTAATCTTGTCTGGAGGCAGGTGTGGGGGGACTCATGCCCCACACCAATCTTGTCTGGAGGCAGGTGTGGGTGACTCATGCCCCACACCAATCTTGTCTGGAGGCAGGTGTGGGGGACTCATGCCCCACACCAATCTTGTCTGGAGGCAGGTGTGGGGGGACTCATGCCCCACACCAATCTTGTCTGGAGGCAGGTGTGGGGGGACTCGTGCCCCTGCTCCCACCTCGTCAGGGAGCCTATGTGAGGAAGGTAGGGCACAAGTTGCTCTGCCCTGCCAGCAAGTGATGTGCCACTCAACATAAAGCAGCGTAATCTAAAAACAATGATCCTCAATGGGCTCTGCCTCCCCATTAGGGAACTTAAAATTTCCGAATGCTGTAAATGTTTCAGAAATCAGTAAAAACACCTTTTAAATTAAATGACAACTCAACATTGTGCAACCACAAAATACCCCCTCCTGTAGGGAATGCTGGTTCCTAATTTTAGCTTTGGAAATGTCACACAGCCTAAAATCTGCTCCTGGTACAAGAAGGCCTGTGACATTGATTAGTTATATTGGTTTTTACGAGGAACTGAGTTACAGCAAAAGCGCAAACAAAAACATCCTCAAATATATTAATCAAATGTTGCGAGGAACATATAAACTGGTGCAATAACATCAACATTGACACGCAGTTAACATTCAAGCAAGTGGATACACTGCAATAGGAAGTGGAACAGCCTAGCAAGTGAGGTAGTTGAGGCAGGAACCATACATAGCTTTAAGATGAGGTATGATAAAACTCATGGAGCAGGGAGAGAGGAAGTAGTAGCACTCAGCGAAGAGGCGGGGCCAGGAGCTGAGTCTCAACCCCTGCAACCACAATTAGATGAGTACGTACCTTTCAGGAGAGGTGCGACTAGGCTCTTAGAGCAGAAAGAGCGTGGACCTAGTTGCCACCAGTGAAGAGGCGGGGCCATGAGGTGGATACAATTAGGTGAGCATACACACACACACACACACACACACACACACACACACACACACACACACACATATACATACACATACATACATACATACACATACACACACACACACGAACACACACACACACACGAGCACACACACACGAGCGCACACACACACGAGCACACACACACACGAGCACACACAAACTTTTCAGAGGTGTCCCTATTAGATGACGTGAAACTAACAAGAATACAAAGGTAGACCACGAAAACCTACAAACTGATCAGAACAAATTGAATTTTTGGTCTGACACGCGGTCATTAGAATTTAACCTCAGCAAATGCTGAACTATGAAAATCGGTGAAGGGCAAAGACGACCACAAACATTTAACAGGCTTAAAGGTCAAATATGCAAACCTCTGAAAAAACACCTCAGGGTGAACATATTTCTAAACATTTCGCCCGAGGCACCACATCAGCCGAATTACCCCAGCAGCAAACGCGAGACAGGCAAATTTAGGGGTAGCTTTCAGCAACCTCACCAAGGAAATATTCACTACTTTGTTCATGGCATATGTAAAACTCATCTTGGAGTATGGAGCGACGGTCTGGAACCCACATTAGATAAAGCAAGTAAATGTGCAAAAGTTTGCAACAAGACTAGTCCCAGTGCTGAGGGTTATGACTTATGAAGAGATGTTGGAGGGACTACACTTAATAGATGACAGAAAGACCAGAGGTGATATGACTGCAGTGTACAAAATACTGACAGGCAGTATCTGAGAGGCAGGTCTCAGGTACACGAGGTCTCATGGCTGGAAGTTAAAAACACAGATGAGTCACATAAGTGTTAGGAAATACTACTTTAGCCTTAAAGTTGTTGTTAGGAAGTGGAACGACCTAGACACAGAAGGGAAAGAGGCAGAATCCATACATAGTTTAAAGAATGGGTATGTCAGGTCTCAAGCAGTCAGGAGAGTGAATCTAGTCGTGGCCAGCAGAGGCGCGAGGCCAGGAGCTGAAACTCAACCTATGAAGCACAATTAGGTGAGTGAACACCCCCTCATCCCCGCACAAACACACACATTCACATCCATACACGCGCACACAAACATGAACACACATTGGAGCTTAGAAGAGATGAGAGAGATACAAATGAGTACATGGTAAAATGACTACATAGTACAGTCAAGACTATGGCAACCAAAGTATGACCATTGATCTAAAATTCACCACCAAATACTAGGAGAGTAAGACAGGAATATGAACACAACGAAGTAATGGCTGAAATAAAGCAATCGTTGGTACCATAGCAGAGACGGCAAAGAAAGCCCATAATGCATCATCAGATTTAATATTCATGGGAATCAGCAAAGTCCATGGCTAAGATGGTGGAGGTTTTTGATGGGATACTCCCTGCCAGAAGGTCAAGGCCATAACAAGAGTGAGATGAAAGGATGAGCCAGTAAGTCTGGATCTAGTATTTGCCAGCGTGCATGTGATGCGAATGACATACATTAAGCGGTTTCCGAATGCGCGACGATACACTACTGAATTTTGAATACCTTGTGAAAGTGTAGCGTGCACTGATTGTAATTTTGCATTCAGTGTACATCACATATAATCACATTCTTGCATGTCATATTAGCAAGCCTTATGCACGGTTGGGCTCTTTATAGATTATGTGCTCTATCCTGGTGCAACAGTGCATAAGTGTTCGCAATAAAGCGAACAGAATCCTCGGCTTCATATCAAGAATCATAAATGATAGGAGTCTTCAGGTTGTTCTTCAACTCTATATATGCTTAGTTAGGCCTCATTTAGATTATGCTGTACAGTTTTGGTCACCGTATTACATAATAGATATAACTGCTCTGGAAAACATACAAAGGAGGATGACAAAGTTGATTCCATGTATCAGAAATCTTCCCTATGAGGATAGACTGAGGGCCCTGAATCTGTACTCTCTAGAAAGGCGTAGAATTAGGGGGAATATGATTGAGGTGTATAAATGGAAAACAGGAATAAATAAAGAGGATGTAAATAGCCTGCTAATAATATCTAGCCAAGGCAGGACTCGCAGCAATGCTCCCTCTCTCTGGACCCATGGAGAGATGTTTTCCTGCCCCATCGCTTTTGAGGTATCTACCTCTCTTAGCACCCTCTTCACTTCCTCCTCGGTTGCACATATTGTGTCCAATACTTGATGGTGTATCCCACCACTCCGTCTTTCCGGAGTCCCTTCTGTCTCCTCTGTGAACACTTCTTCGAATCTCATGTTGAGCTCCTCATATACTTCCTCGGTCGTTTCTTGTGATCTCCCCTCCTTCCTTTCGCAGCCTGATTACCTGGTCCTTGACTGTTGTTTCCCTCCTGATGTGACTGTACAACAGCTTCGGGTCAGATTTGGCTTTCGGTGCTATGCCATTATCGTATTGTCGTTGGGCCTCCCTTCTTACCTGTGCATATTCATTTCTGGCTCTACGAATGCTCTCCTTATTCTCCTGGGTTCTTTGCCTTTTATACTTCTTCCATTCTCTAGCACACTTGGTTTCGGCTTTTCTACACCTTTGAGTGAACCAAGGGCTCATCCCGGCTTTCTCATTATTTCTGTTACCCTTGGGTACAAACCTCTCCTCCGCTTCCTTGCATATTGTCGTCCCATATTCCATCATCTCATTTACTGACTTCCCTGCGTGTGTGTGCGTGTGCGTGTGTGTGCGTGTGCGTGTCTGCGCGTGTGTGTGCGTGTGTGTGTGTGTGCGCGCGTGTGTGTGCGTGTGCGTGCGTGCGTGCTCGCATGCGCTTCTCAAAAAATTTTTACATTGTAAAAATGAAAAATGACAGACATATTATATCTAGTCTGGAAATGTACTTGAATGTCATAGTATTTTGTACTCTTAGTGAAATATATAGCAGTGCTCTTCACTGTCAGTTTTTTAACCCTCAAAATGAGGGTGATTATATAAATTCTCTGGCAATATGTTAAAATTCCATCTGTTCCTTTGTCCTCTTTGCCTCCTTCCATTTATGTTTTTCACATGTAAATTTGAGTATTTTTCAATATTAGTCAGTATAATATTAAGTATTATTATAGATAACATCTATCTTCACATTCACTACCCAATCATAGGATTTATTATTAGTATTATATTTTTTTCTTTCTGTTTTTTTAATGCGATTAATTTCTTTTCTGTGGGTTATATGTGAACTCAGTGTAGGCGAATAATTCCATGGAATTGAAGGTTATAATTTAAATTTGATTTGTCTTCCCTTCGGTGAATGAAGTGCAGTTCTTTCATAGTTTGTCTTTAACGTCAAGTTTTTAGTTCACATTTGGTTAATATAGAAGCAAGTGTCTTCTTGATTCTGCACACTGATGTAGTGCCGTTGTATGTATTACTCAACCCTGGCATACTCTGGGAACTCTGTGAATAAGTAATTTTCTGACTTGAGCAGTTTTATTTGTACGCAAACATCAACACAGGACAATTTTCTTAACGTTACCCTTTACTATACAAAAGAAAAATATTTTATTCCAACTCTTTGAGCCGGATTTTGTTTAACATGTAGACAACACTGTTGCGTGTTCTTATAATACTTGGTGATACGTTACACTCAAGAGGGCATGGATTATTTATAGCTAAATGTAACTATAGTTTAAGCTTCGGTTTAATGACTCGGGTTTACTTGCCTTTTACACCTATAAAGTTCTTTACTTGCCTTATCAATATTGTGAATTTGAGTCGTGTATTCTGCCTAACCGGCAACTACTTTTGTCTCATTTAGGTTAAATTGTCATTTTTTTTCGCCTGACAGGTAAGTGTCTGCATCACACATCATGGAACTCATGCGCATCCTCTCGAAGGTGAGTCTTGCTTCCCTCCTGTATTATGATGACTGAACATTCTGTGAAATTATTTAGTGGTGGACGTGTCTCCTCGAGACGTGATGGCTGGGTTGACCGAACTGACATGAAGGACTGGTTGCAGTCTTTGCTGGAGGTTAGTCGAGAACTTCCGTACCGAGTTATACCAAGGAAGCAAAGAATTATTTAAGAATAAAATAACCGGGAGGGGAGGAGTAACGGGGGTGCTAGCAAGACCTCTCATCTAATTTTATCGTTTCGTATCATATCACCTGTTACAAAACAGCCTCTTGATAATTCCTGCTGCGTGCCGACAGAACTTGCTACATAAACAACAACAAAAAAAATTGGTACCGGTTAAAAAGCAAGCAAAGTGACAATTTTTTGAGTTTGGGATTTTTTTCTATGGCAGCATAAATGGCGAAGTCTTACAGATTCTCAGTCTGAAGTGGCACTCTCAGCAAGACCCGAGTGACCACTGGTTCTCAGCAGAACATAAGTGACGTATAGCTCTGTAATTAAGGTTTTACAGATTTTTTTTTCTGGATATAAAACTCTATTTCATTCCTTTGAATTTACTACTAAAAATGGAGATGACATTCATTTTGAATACTCACGTCCACAGAAAAGGGAGAGATTTCAAATATGATTTGTATGGAAAACATACCGTGTGTGTGTGTGTGTGTGTGTGTGTGTGTGTGTGTGTGTGCGTGCGTGCGTGTGTGTGTGTGTGTGTGTGTGTGTGTGTGTGTGTGTGTGTGTGTGATATGCACTACTGTTCGAAACATTAAAAGCGTGTCAAGCAGAGTGTTTTCTCGTCCATATTCTTATATACATTGAATGCTGTTCTTAATTTTGTGATGAGATAAAAAACTTATTACGAAACAGTGAACATTTTTTAGTATCCTCGTAACTAGATTGATGATTATTTTCCCAAGGCATTATCAGTCCCAAGACTTATTACTATAGTTGACACCTGAAGGTGAATGTACAGTGTATCCCTAAATAATTTATTCACAATTTACTGGGTATGTAAGTTGTTCCATTGCTTTCATCAGAATATAATGTACAGAGTGAATATAATAATGGTGGATAATACCGACAAGTCGATAAGTAAGGCACGTGCAATTGTTAGGTTTTCTCACTCCGAAACGTTTCGCCTAAACAATAAGCTTCTTCAGTAGAATACAGAGACAGCAGAAGCAGTGGAGATGCAAAGCTGTAATCAGGCCATCACCCTCGAAAATAGCTGAGGGATTGACCACCTCAAAACTACTACTACGAGTGTGATGTACTGATTACATCTTATTACATTTTCACTGCTTCTGCTGTTTCCTCTGTTTTCGCGTAGGCGAAACGTTTCTAGACACCTAACAGTTGGAGACGTGTCTTATTTATCTATGATGTACACTGGTTTTAACAGACACCAGAGAGGACTCGAGAGCCTGCAACACATGAACACACTTTCGTTATCCGTTCTTGAATTGAGGTTTCGAGAACCTCGCTGTTCTAATTTTCCACTGTTCCATCAGCAGTGAACTTGACACAAAAGGTTGCGGTTGTTACACATGATGGTAGGTCAGTTACAAATTCATTTCAAGGTCAGTGTACTTATTACAGTTTTAACTCTAACAATTTAAAATTCATATGCATTGCTCAAATGGTGAAAAATATGATTTTTTTTTTATACTGCGGGTAGGGCCATCTAGTAAGGTGTAATACGTAGCTAAATCTGACTCATAACATCTGTAACATAAAATGAGTAAAATGCAAGGGTGTAGAAACTGAAGCATGGAAACTTTCTTGTAACTTTGGTCTAGCCATATAATTGAAAATTCTCTCTCCCCCTACGGTCTCTGAAACAGTTCAGTGTGACAACTGCATCTCTCTCTCTCAAGGGACAAAAAAATACTTTCAGTCGCATGTTTCTAAGGTCAATATGAAATGTCAAATTTGTGCCGCTTAAAAATGTCAGTCCATGTAGTACATAGGTCAGAAAGGTAAAACTCTTGATGTTTGTTAGAAAACAAATACTCTGTGAGAACCAGAGAGTAATCAAAGGCTGAAATTCTACTGAAGGAGTTGCTAGCATGCGGTTCTTATGTTGAATGTAATATGCTGGAATGTTTTCTTATCTCCTAAGATGCTCAACATATATTTAATGTGAGTAGAGTATTATTTAAGTTACACACCTTGTTGCAGAATGTGGAACATGGTCTAATGAAATAATATTTTACCATAGTAGTGTGGACTGTAAATTGTGATAAGTCTATTACAGAGGTTCATTATGCTTTTGTGTATATGACGTTGTAGGCGTTTCCACACTACCTGGAGGGTCTACCTGGAGGGTGTTCCGGGGATCAACACCCCCACTGCCCGGTCCATGACCAGGCCTCCCGGTGAATCAGGGCCTGATCAACTAGGCAGTTACTGCTGGCCGCACGCTATCCAGCGTATGAACCACAGCCCGGCCGATCTGGCACTAAATTTAGGTAACTGTCCAGCTCTCTCTTGAAGACAATCAGGGGTCTATTGATAATTCCCCTTATGGCTGGTGGGAGGCTGTTGAACAGTCTTGAGCCCCGGACACTTATTGTGTTTTCTCTTAGCGTATTAATGGTGCCCCTACTTTTCATTGGGGGTATGTTGTATCCTCTGCCCAGTCTTTTGCTTTCGTACTGAGTGATTTCTGTGAGCAGATTAAGGACCAGTACCTCTAGGATTTTCCAGGGGTAGATTATGATGTATCTCGCCTGCGGTTCAGTGAGTACAAGTCAAGTATTTCAAAGCGTTCCCAGCAGTTAAGGTGTTTGACGGAACTTATATGTGCAGCAAAGGTTCTCTGTACATTCTCTAGATCTGCGATTTCACCTGCATTGAGTGGAGATGTTAATGTACATCAGTAAACCAGCCTAGAGAGAAGTCATTTAAAAAGGATCATCATTGGCTTGGCATCTCTTGTTTTGAATGTCCTCAATATTCGTACTATAATTTTTCTCATAGATGTGGTAGTGGCACTTCTGTGTTCCTTGAAGGTGAGATCCTCAGACATTACCACTCCCAGGTCCTTCACATTACTTTTCTGCTCTGTTGAGCGATTAGCTTGTAGTATGATCAGTTTTAGCTATTATTTCCTCTATTTTTCCATAATGGAGTATTTGGAATTTGTCTTCATTGAACATCGTATTGTTCTCCATTGTTCATTGGAAAACCTGGTTTATATCTGCTTGGAGATTTACCGTGTCCTCAGTGGATGACATGCTCATGCATATCTTAGTATCCTCAGCAAAGGATGATACGGTGCTATAGTTTATATCTCTCACTCTATCAGATACGAGGATGAGGAACATGACCGGAGCGAGTACTCTGCCTTGTGGAACAGAGCTTGTCACTGTGGCAGCTTCAATTTGACTCTGTTTACCACTACTCTTTATGTTCGATTTGTTAGAAAGTTGAAGATCCATCTGCCCACTTCGCCAGTTATCCTTTAGCACGCATTTTGTGTTATTATACCATGATTGTGCTTGTCAAAGGCTTTTGCAAAATATGTATATACTACATCTGCAGTCTGTTTGATTTCCAGTGCATCCAAAACCATATTGTAGTGGTCAAGTAGTTGCGAGAGGTAGGGGCGACCTGCTCTGAACCCGTGTTGCCCTGAATTGTGCAATTGT
Source organism: Cherax quadricarinatus (assembly GCF_038502225.1). Classification (NCBI taxonomy): domain Eukaryota; kingdom Metazoa; phylum Arthropoda; class Malacostraca; order Decapoda; family Parastacidae; genus Cherax; species Cherax quadricarinatus. The sequence continues at coordinate 33,498,736 of NC_091327.1, forward strand.
TGGGAATCCAAGCGGTTAGCAATCCTGCTTCTTAGAGCGCTTTCAAAGATTTTTAAGATGGACTTTAGAGCAATTGGCCTATAGTTCTTAGCTATTGCTTTGCTTCCACCTTTATGGAGTGGGGCTATATCCGTTGTTGTTAGTGACTGGAATCTCACCTGTGTGTGTGTTCCTTCTCCACAGTATACTTAGTGCCAGCAAAAGAGGGTTTCTTGCACTTCTTAATGAACACAGTTCCTCTGTTCTGGGCTTGGGGCTGAGTGCATGGGCATGTTGTCAATGGCTTTCTCAAAGTCTAGTGAAGTTAGGCTACGTCAGAAATTTGGCATGCGTTGCCAAGGTTTTAAGGCTCATTCATGAAAAAATTATTTGGATAATCTATCTTTAGACTGATCAGTGACTCGCTAAACACAGAGTCGTATTAAGATTTCAGCATCTCTCTCATTTCTTTGTTTTCATCGGTGTAAGTTCCATCTCATCAGAGCAGGGGCCCAATACTAGATGTGGTTTTTGCCTTGTTTTTGATATATGGAAAGAAATATTTTGAATTTCTTTCAGTTTTACTAAACCCTTTTAGCTCCTCTTGTCTCTCCTGGATTCTGTACGAGTTCTTTAAATTAAGCTCAGTATTTTCCACTTCCCTGGTTAGTGCTGCCTTCCGTGTTTCCGATAATTCAGCATTCTTGAGGAGCTCAGTGATTCTTCGCCTTCTGTAGAGGGAGCGTCTCCAGTTTACTTCTTCTCATCTTTTTTCTTAGGGGAATATGCCTTGAACATACTTCAGCTACCAGGAAGTTGATCTTTTCAAGGCGCTGGTTAGGGTCCAAGTTATTTAAGATACCTTCCCAACATGTTTCATTTCAGACATAGTTTACCTGGTCCCAGTTGATGTTCTTGTTGTTGAAGTTAAATTTGGTGAAGACACCCTCATAGCTGTAGCCATTTTGCTGGTCAAGACACCTGTGCATGTAAGTCTGGACTTCGATTAGATTGTGATCAGAATTTGTTTTTGATAGTTATGTTTTTTACCAGGTCCTCATTATTTGTGAAAATAAGGTTTAGTGTGTTTTCCAGTCTTGTTGACTCCACTATCTGCTGACTTAGGGTGTGTTTATTGCAGAAATTTAGCAGCTCATGTGTGTGTGGCTTTTCATCTGAGCTGCTTCCAGGGATTTTTTTCTGCTACAACTTTATTTGCTACATTCTTCCATTTGTATGTCTTAGAAATCACCAAACAGCAAGATGTTTGGTGATGGAGCTGAAAGGTTTTCCAGACAGTAGTCAATTTTCAAAAGCTGTTCTTTGGACTGTTGGGAAGTTGCATCTGGTGGCTAATATACGAGCACAATGACTAAATTTCGGTTCTCGATCTTTATTGTTAGAACTTCAAGTATATCATTTGCGATGTTCAATATATTCATGAAAATGAGGGACTCTTTGACTTACAGGCCAACCCCCATCCCCCTTGTTACCTGTTCTTCCTGTCGCATCTGAAAAGGCTGTATGCAGTTATCCATATTTCATTGTCAAAATGATCTATGTGGGTCTCTGTGAAGGCTGCAAACATCGCATTTGACTTCCCTGAAAGTCCGCTGATGAAATGTATTTTGTTGTTGGTGGATGGCTTAAGGCCCTGTATATTAGCAAATATATATGAGGTCGTGATGTGTGTTTCTCGGGGGGGGGGGGATTTTGTTGTTGGCATCAGTAGTTGTGGTTCTGGAGAGACATGAGGGGCCACTGGCTGTGCCTTCAGTCCAACAAGGCTCCAAGGTGGTGAACTATATTGGTTATTTCTTTCTAATTTCTTTCTTCGTTTCCTGCCACTAAAAAAAATCACTTTGATTGAAGTTGTCGTAACTACTATGGGTTGTTTTATGGGGTCTGTCCCTCCTGGTCCCTTTTAAGTGGTATGCAGGGCTGTTGTTAAGGAGACAATTTACGAAGTGAGTTGGCAGCTTTACATATTTAGAAAATTTTAATTCTCATAAATGTTGTTTTATTTAGCTTTACTGTATAATCTGAGGCTTCCGGCAACTGATTTTTGTTTATCACAGATGGAGGAATATTATTCTCATTAAAGTTAGTTATTTCCATGGTGGTTTAATTTTATCTGCGCTTAAGTTTTACGACTTCTTTTTAATGTTTAACATTTCTTTTCTAATTATGTTTATTACTTGGAGGGAAACTGACTTTGACTTTTTCTGACTTGGTGTAATAGTATTCAATACAGGAATAAGAAAAGGAATACACGTCAATAGACTTCACTGTTATTTATTTTCGGATCATCTCCATAAGATGTTTGTCAAATATATGGAACAGAAATTGGTTAATAGTTTTCTTAGACTAGTAGTAACGCTCTTCAGGGATAAAGGTTAACGAATTCTTTATACAGGAAAATAACATGTGATTATATTTAACTGCCTTAATAATCTTGGAATGAAAATTGCATCGGCGACATGGAAGGTTTGTTCCTTGTATGTTTGGACATAGGAATGTCTTCTTTCTTTAAGTATTATTGCGTAGTTCTTTGGATTATTTTTAGATCTAAATCTTCTGGATGCGTAGTTCTTATGCCTGACTGCAGTCTTGCGCCACCAGGAGATGTTATCATTGTTATAGATATAACTCAACGTAAACATAGGAGAGCGAAACGTTGCCACAATAAAATGTCACATTAGTTGCATTTGTGTCCTTTTACTTTACATATTGTCGGTAATTCTACCAACATTATTACATTGTAAACATAGTTATTATTAGTTTATTAAAGTGAGACGTTTCTGATTTTGTTTCGCATATATCTCAAAGTAGTTTTTACCGATTAAATTATCTATCAGGGTGTTAAGCAAGACTCTAAGTGACTGGGGCAAGACTTATTATCTTTATTGCGATGACTGTCCTATCCGGCATTATTGCTATCCTTCCTGCTGTTACATCAATTTTCCTTCTACCCTGCATAATATGGATGTCCTTCGTACATTTATTTGAACTCTCTCTCTGGCACTGATGATAAATCAATAGAGATTTGAAAATCTATACCACCTTCTACATTTTCATATTTTGACTAAAACATCCATTAGTTACGACAGTTTGAGATTTAAGTTGTACAATTTGCGTTCTTAGCTAATCTAACATGTCATGAAAATATAACTTTTAATAAGCTTTTAATTCTCTTCTGATCATCATAAATATTAAATAATTTAAGAAAGGGAATGAGTGAGTGGGTCTGGTAAACAATATTCATGAAATATGTACTCTGAAGATATACTTAGATTTTTAACCAGTATGGCTGTTTGGATTATGATTTTTAGGCCTTCCTATATGTGACCCACAAATGTCAACTAACTACAAAATGTCTAATTACAGTTTTCTTAAATGAACAGTTACAGCAGGTGTCCCTTAGGATCCAGTGATCTAGTGAAGATTTGTGTAACTCGTCATGGTTAGTACTATGGTTAGGTAACTGTTGTAACGCAAGTGAGTGTATTTTATCATTAGTATACAGAGAAAGGTTAAGTTGGTGGGGCTTTGTTGGAGGGTCAAGGAGGTTGGGTAGGGAGGAGTGGCAGCACAAGTGTGGCAGTGGGAACGAGTGGCAGGTATTGCCGACAAGTATGTTAAAAATACACTTGGTGTACAACGGACTATTCATACAGACAACGTCTCGTTCTGGGTATTTCATTATCAAGCCATGATCAGGTGTCTTCTTCTCACATCTCTTCTTCTCACAACTCGCTGGTGACTTGCTCACAACGAACTCAACGTGACTTTAATAAACCTCAAAATTAAAAGCAGAAATATACGTCTAGAACCACAAATTCTATCGAGCTATCGCTTCTATCTAACTTATTACAGTCTTTGGCCGCAATAAATAAGATAATACTGTGGAGATAAGGGAAGCACGGTGATAGCAGTGGTGTCCACCGCCTGGTGGTAAGAAAACACAATGCTGATAACACAAGTAATATTTGTTATCTGTGCTATCACCTGACACAGATGGCGCCATACCTGCCTCAGCACTTGTGACGTCATCAGCACGTCACCTGGTACAGGGGAAAACCTGTCCATGACTGCCGACGCTGGGTCGCCTTACTGTGGTAACGGAGTTTGTGTCCCCAGGTGCTAGGTCCCATTAGTGGGTGGCAGAGTTTGTGCCCCTAGTACTAGGTCCTATTAGTGGGTGGCAGAGTTTGTGCCCCTAGTACTAGGTCCTATTAGTGGGTGGCAGAGTTTGTGCCCCTAGTACTAGGTCCTATTAGTGGGTGGCAGAGTTTGTGCCCCTAGTACTACGTCCTATTAGTGGGTGGCAGAGTTTGTGCCCCGTACGCCAGGTAACCTAACTGTGGTGACCTCGCACCCTTTTTGTAGCGGTGAGGCTAGAACGGCCTTCTTGCTTCACGAAGAACTCATAAATAAATTTCTCGGCTTAAGTTGTGAGAAGATTTTCTCCTATATCAAAATATGCCTGTAGTCTTTGACGTGGAACGAATTTTGGATATGATTAGCACTGTGACTAATTGCTTTGTGTGTATGCTGATTATATTGTGATTGATATCTGTAATGTGAGAGTAAATTAATCACGAGAGCAGCAGTTTGATATTAATAGTAGCAAATTATTGAAACTGATGAAAATTAATATTGTAGACACCTAATTAATAATGATACGGTTTATATGTTGCAATCACTGATTAATTTGTTTTAGCGACTTGTGAAACATACTATTTGACACTGGCATGAAACACAAATGCAGCACGATGTAGTCCTTTATTGACGATGTTTCGCCCACACAGTGGGATTTATCAAGTCAAACACATAGACCAAAAAACAGATATTATATAAATGGTTTAGAAAACCGACTAGTTTAAGAATGAGACACTTGTGCATCGTTTGGGAATCTCTATTACGGGAACATTTCGCCAGCGAAACGCTTCAAAGAACAGATACTGAGCTTATACACTGAGAGCGTAGTGAAGAGTCAGGATAGGCGCGTTGAAGCCTTGGAAAGCTTGAAAAACAAGTTGAACAAGTCTGTGATTGAGAAGTCGTCCAGTAGCTCTTTTGCAGTGCTCCTCCATTCACGTGTACGTAAGAAATGAAGGAAACAAGTTCAAAACATTCGTGGCAAGAAGCTCAGCTATTATATATTAATGGTTTAAACAACTGCTACTGTACTTCGTGCCTTCTACCGTCTGCATTATTATTCTCAGTACTGGTCTGATAAAGCCACTGGTTGAAAAAAGTCTCCATGATATGATATACAAATGTTGGACATGTATCTTATTGAGCTGTGCTGTTGATGTCATTGTTCTCGTTAATATTATCGGAATTGCTAAAGTGAGGAGTCTAAGATCTCAGGTCTCTGGTTGTCATCTTCCTCGGCCATGAGTCGTGGTGGGTGTGCGAGTTTCGGTGTGAAACAAAGGGATTATACATGACTGCCATTCTTCTGCCACATTAGTGTTCATAAATACTTGAATGATTGAGGTTTTAAGATGTTTCGCCCACATATATTTTGTCACAGTCGTTGTATGAGATTGTGTATATCCCTGCAGTTGTCTGGAATTGGTGGTGGTGTTTTGTACTGGCGATAATCCTTATCATAGTGAAGGTAGTGGTGGCTACCTGTTCCATATTTCCATCCCTTACATAAAAAAAATCATTATCCCATTATTATTAGTAGAAAAACGTTAAGCCGAGGAGAAGTTTCTTAATAGAATGGAAATTTGTGGAAAAGTTAGAACCCATGGTTCGACCACAGATGTATAGAGGCAGAGACAACAATCACAAGATTACGGAAGCAACATGTCCTAATTTACTGCACTTCGTGTCTTTTTCCACAGCTTGTCAGAATAATATATCTGTGTATCTGTAGTCTGATTTCTTCCTGTGGGCTCAATTCTGCCATGTCATCAGCCTTCTTATTACCTGGGATATTAACAGTATATGATATTAACTGTATATGATATTAGCAGTATTTGATGTTAACAGTATATAGTATTAGCAGTATATAATAACAGTATATAATAACAGTATATGATAACAGTATATGATATGAGCAGAATTTGATATTAACAGAATATGAAATTAACAAAATCTAATACTATCAGTATATGATATTAACAGAATTTGATATCTAACCTTTTCATTATGGTTTAGTTATATTTACTATTATCCTAACTTCCTCCCAAGATGAGTTCATTTTTCATGTTCTTCCCGCTGTGAATGGTCTCATAATGTGGTTCATAATAACTATGTACGTATTTATAAAAGGGCAGTTATATTTTACCAACTTTTCCCAGATACTGCACTTTGTTAAGTGTAATTATGATCTCTGTTAAGAGTGTTGTTTGTGTTACCTCTTAACAACTTAGTGGTAAAATAGTATTTAAGTGTCTTTGTCAGTCACGGATGAAGGGTAAATTCTGCTCTAGTCTTAGATTACAAATTTTGGAAGTTCGAGAGCTGCTTAGAAATATTTTGCTAGTTTGATTCTAAACTTGCTCAAGTTTCTTAATCTTTTCACGGAGTCAGTAGTACAGGAGCAGCAGAATCAATAACAGTTCTGATGTACGAAATGTACAGCACATGTAGTACAAATAATGATGATCCACTTCCCCACCATGACATTGCTTTGAGTGATCTAAATCTATTATTTCAGTTTTGTATTGCTAACAGAAATCTACAATATGAAGTGAACCAGATATATTTTGGAAACCTGGAAACATCAAATGTTCCAATATTTAATCAAGAGATAGACATTAGGCATTGAATTAGAGAATAGTACCTTTGAACTTTCATACCATCTAAGATAATGGAGAAGTTCTGTAGCACTTAGAGGCTCACAAAACAACACGACAGAGCCACCACTGGTTTAGATAATGTAAATACTGTCTCTCATATCAAATGTAATTTTGTGGCAGAGTAAGAGGTGCTCTGGTGAAAAGAGATGAATGAGCTGATTGCATATTTCATAATTATTTAATAGAATTTGATAATCCCCAAAAGAGATTAAACTATTAACTTAGAGAGCAAGCACTGACAATGAGGAATGCCTTACCCTGGTGGCTAAAGCTCCCGCTTCACACACGGAGGGCCCGGGTTCGATTCCCGGCGGGTGGAAACATTTCGACACGTTTCCTTACACCTGTTGTCCTGTTCACCTAGCAGCAAATAGGTACCTGGGTATTAGTCGACTGGTGTGGGTCGCATCCTGGGGGACAAGATTAAGGACCCCAATGGAAATAAGTTAGACAGTCCTCGATGACGCACTGACTTTCTTGGGTTATCCTGGGTGGCTAACCCTCCGGGGTTAAAAATCCGAACGAAATCTTATCTTATCTTATCTTACCCTGAATCACTGGATATCTTAGTAGGAGACAGGGTGTGATGGTCCTGGATTAAGTTTAAAGATACAGCAGAGTCACAAGTTGCATCCCACTGGATCACGTACTAGGACCGTTATATATAAACATTCCCCACCTCATGGAATCTTGGTTCAGAGCATATCTACAAGACCTCCACGGCTACTACAACTAACCCATCCCTTTGGGCAGGACCTACTTCCACTGGGGAATCCCGCCTACCAGTGACCATGCCCTCGTCTGCTACACGTCCCTAACCACTGACGCCTATATAAACGCCAGTCTCCTTGCCTTTGCTCCAGAATCTCTTCCACCACGGTGCTCTCAACACCACCTCCAGGGCTAAGGGACTGATTACCTCATCTTTTGTATATAATTCTGTATTCTAATTATGTCCTAGAATCTGCATTGATGAAGCCACTGGATGGCGAGACGTCTACATGTGTCTTAACTTTCATCATTCCCAACCTCTGTTTGCGGATGACGTAAAAACAATGAGGGAACTGAATGCTAGAAAAACAGATTCTGTCCACCCTGTCAACTCCTCCCGGTATTTTGTACGTCGTAATCATAATGTTGAAATTTTTATAAAATACCAACAAGTTCATAAGTAACACATGTGCAACAGTTGGGTATCTTTACTGTTGAAACGTTTCGCCTCCACAAAAGGCATCATTAGTCAGTTACAGATGAGAATGTAATGTAGGCAGTACTGGCGAGATGGTGTAATTAGTCCTTCAACCTTGGAGAAATAGTTTGAGGTGGTCAGTCCCTCATCCTGGATTTAAGTTCAGCTCCATGGTCTGGAACGATGTGAAGCTGAAGCACGAAAATGGAGTCTTAAATACTTTCGAAGGTGAGTGTGCAAGATCTGGAAGAAGTTCCAGGAGTCAGGACCACTAGTAGAAGCAGGAAGGCAAGAACTGAGGAGTGCTATAACAAGTTTGCTGGTCCATGTTAGGTAGGTCCCACTGGAATCCAACCTTTCTCACTCATAACTAGTAATTAAGCGATTAAGTTGTGGAAGATGTCCTCTGTACCAAGATACCGTTGTGTTGCTGTGTCCGACACGTAAGTTGAAATCGTGTCACGTCTTGTCCTCCTCTCATCTAATGTCGTTAGGTCTTGCTCCTCTAGCTTCTTCTCATACGTAGGTCATTCCATCAACTCTGGGTCTAGAGAGGCTGTGTGTGTGTGTGTGTGTGTGTGTGTGTGTGTGTGTGTGTGTGTGTGTGCGTGCGCGTGTTTTCGCCTGTATGTGGTTGCAAGGGTCGAGTATCAGCCCCGCTTCTCCTTACTAGTATCATGAGCCCCATCGTAACTACTACTAAAATTATGTATGTAGCTTGCTTCACAACTTTCTCGCCGAGAATATTCCACTTCATGACCACCGTGAGATTGAAGAAATGCTTCCCAACATCCCCGTCTACCTTATAAATTCCTCTTGAGTATTCTGTATGTCATCTTGTCTTCCCTTAGTCTTCTGTCCTCAAGTGTAGTTAGATTCAATTCCGTTACCTATTAGCTCTGGAAGAAGCTTTTTTTTTTTTTTCATACCTATGCACTTTCTGAAGTTTGCCATAAAGGAAATTGAAAAAAAAACAAAATACTTCTTCTCTTATGCCAAATCCAGGGAAAAACATCATCCAGTATTGGACCCCTGCTTAGGCGGGATGGGACATACACAGATGATAGCCAAGAAATGAGTGAGATACTAAAGTCCCAATATGACTCAGTGTTCAGCGAGCCACTGCCCACTCTAAGGGTGGACAATCCAAATGAATTCTTTATGAACGAAACCCAAAATTTGATCATCCCAAAACTCTCGGATATTATTCTAACTCCACAAAATTTTGAAGAGGCAATTAATGGCATGCCTATGCACTCTGCCCCAGGCCCAGACTCGTGGAACTCCGTGTTCATCAAGAATTGCAAGAAGTCCCTATCGCATGCCTTCAGCATTTTATGGAGAGGGAACATGGACACAGGGGTCATCCTACACACACTAAAAACAACAGACATAGCCCCACTCCACAAAGGTGGCAGTAAAGCAATTGCAAAGAACTACAGACCGATAGCGCTAACATCCCATATAAAAATCTTTGAGAGGGTTCTAAGAAGCAAGATAGCCAACCACCTAGATACCCATCAGTTACACAACCCAGGGCAACACTGGTTTAGAGCAGGTCGCTCCTGCCTGTCCCAGCTACTGGATCAGTATGATAAGGTCCTGGATGCTGTAGAGGATAAAAAATACAGATGTAATATACACAGACTTTGCAAAAGCTTTCAACAAGTGTGAGCATGGTGTAATAGCACACAAAATGCGGGATAAAGGAATAACCGGAAAAGTTGGTAGATGGATCTACAACTTCCTGACAAATAGAACACAAAGAGTAATAGTAAACAGAATAAAGTCCCAGGCAGCCAGGGTAAAAAGCTCTGTTCCATAAGGCACAGTACTCGCTCCCATTCTATTCCTCATCCTCATTTCTGACATAGACAGAGATGTACGCCATAGCTCCGTGTCTTCCTTTGCGGATGACACCCGGATCACCATAGCGGTGACCTCCATCGAAAACACCGCGAGACTCCAAGTGGACATCAACCAAATCTTCGAATGGGCCACTCAAAACAATATAAAGTTAAACGAGGAGAAATTTCAACTACTCAGATATGGAAAATTTGAAGAAATTAAAAAAGTGTCAGGGTATACCACAAATTCTAACCATACAATAAAGCGGAAAAGTAGTGTGAAGGACCTAGGAGTGATGTCAGAGGATCTCGCCTTCAAAGACCACAACAATGTATCTACCTCATCTGCTAGGAAAATGATAGGATGGATAATGAGAACCTTCAAAACTAGGGACGCCAAGCCCATGATTCTCTTCAAATCGCTTGTGCTCTCTAGGCTGGAATACTGCTGTACACTAACGGCCCCCTTCAAGGCTGGCGACATTGCAGACCTAGAGAGTGTACAAATAACTTTCACGGCACACATAAGTGCCATAAGGCACCTAAACTACTGGGAACGGTTGAAGATCCTTGATCTGTATTCCCTCGAAAGCAGGCGAGAGAGATGCATGATAATATACACTTGGAAGGTCCTGGAGGGACTGGTACCAAACCTGCACACGAAAATCACTCCATATGAAAGCAAAAGATTCGGCAGGAGACGCAACATTCCCACGATGAAAAGCAGGGGTGCCACGAGTACACTGAGAGACAATACAATAAGTGTCCGGGGCCCAAGACTGTTCAATTGCCTCCCAGTATACATAAGGGGGATTACCAATAGACCCCTGGCTGTCTTCAAGAAGGCACTGGACAGGCACCTAAAGTCAGTACCTGACCAACCGGGCTGTGGTTCGTACTTCAGCTTGCGTGCGGCCAGCAGTAACAGCCTGGTTGATCAGACCCTGATCCACCATGAGGCCTGGTCTCAGACCGGGCCGCGGGGGCGTTGACTCCCAAAACCCTCTTCAGGTAAACTCCAGGTAACTATGTTAGGTGTAAATCCCATTCTGGTGTTGCATACTCTAAATTGCACCTTGCATGTGTAGTATAAATGGCCCGGAATTACTCCTTGTTGAGATTCCTGAAGGCTACTCTTATATTTAGTAGATGAGCATTAGCTGCTGCAGTGGTTATTCGGATGATGTGAGCCTCTGGCGATATACTGGATACTATGCTCACCCCTAAATGTTGCTCCTTAAGAAAAGTCTGCAGCCCTTGTCCCGTTAGTCTATACTCCGTGTTCAGTCTTTTTGTGTCTTCCATAATCATAACCATGCGTTTGCTGGGGCTAAATTCAAGTACCCACTTAACTGACCAATCTTTCAGTTTGTGCAGATCAATTTACAAACTTTTCCTATCCTTCCTTTTTATTCTTTCCGTGATTATCGATCCCACTAGAAACAGTGCTGGTCCTCGTACCGGTCCTTGCTAAAGCCCGCCTATTACTCTTGTCCATTCTGAAATCTCTTCTTGGACAATCACTCTTTGCTTCCTTTTCTTGTTATTCCTGCCTGCACCTCAAGTTTATTCCCCCAGTCTCTTATGGGGACAGCGTCATATGCCTTCATCCAGTCGAAGAAAATGCAATCCACCCATCCCTTTCTCTTCTGTCTCCCTTTTGTACTGTCATAGAACTCCAAGACAAGATTTATCATATCCGAACTCGTGTTGATTAATGTATATGAAACCACTTCTTTCCAAATCCTCTTCACTCTTTGATTATCTTTTCCATTACCTTCCATGGAATGCATGTAAGTGAAATTGGTGTGTAGGTCGACACTTTGTTTCCTTTCTTAAATATAGGAATTACAGTTGTTGCCTTTCATATCCCTACTATTTGATTCATATCCACTGACTTCTTGTAGATCTTGGCTAGTGGTTCGAATAGTGCATCTGTTAACTCTCGTATAGTCCATGGTGACACTTTGTCAGGTCCCATGGCCTATTGATGCATTCAGTTCCATCAAGAATATCTTGTGTCTCACCTTTTATGGTGTCCAGTTCCTGTCGGTGTACCCTGTCCCTTATGATTTCTGGTAATGCTCATGTCTTCACTCAGAGGGCTTCTAGAAATCGTTATTTCGGTACTTCGCAGTTTTGTGTGAACTCTCCTTTTGTTAATCGAAATACCTCGTCTTTAAGTAGTGTCTTTCGCCTGATCTGCCTGTGAAGCAGCTTTGGTTCATACTTGGCTTTTGCTGCTGAGTCATTCTCAGATTGTCGCTCGGCCTCTCTCCACACACTATCATATCAGCTTCTGGCTAATTAGCTGACTCCCCTGTTCATGTCTGCTCTTCACTTTCTATAGGTTTTCAATGCTCATGTTGTTCTCTTTTTTCTCTATCTTTATCTCTGGTTTAATCAAGGGCTCTCTGTCTTTCTGGCTTCCACTTCTTGGTATGAGGTTCTCTTCCTCATGACTCTCCATCATTTCACCTGCTGCCTTACATTCCAGTCTCCTTTCCCAGCTGCACTGCATTCAGAAATTCTCTTGTTCCTTCGAAATTCCCTATTCTAAAGTCTGGTTGCCATTCTTCCCTCTGATTAGTTCTACAAGGTACTCGTAGCCCAATACTCAGTGGTTGCTAGTGCCCAGGAGCACTCATATTTTGTTACACATGTGTTACATGTACTTGCAGTAAATATTAGGTCCAGTTTTGCTGGATCATCTCATCATTTGTCGTGTATTTAATATGTTGATATTATGCAGTGTGCTACAGAAAAATGTTTTATAAAATAATGCTCCATAGTACCGGGATTGAACTGAAAGCGGACGTGTTTTATTCCAGTCACAGGAAGAGTAGCCAGGAGAGGAGCAGATGAGGTGTGTTTAGGCAGTAGGTTACGCACAGCAGAGGAAGCAAGATATTGCGGTGTGAGTATGTGGGGTTTGGTAGGTTTTTTTGTAGTATATACTATTTTGTTTGTTTTGGTGCTCTCATTTATTCGTAAAGCCTTATGTGTGCGAGGGCCTGTGTTTTGGAGAGCATTTTATATTTTAACTGTAGGCTAAGTAGCCGGCAGGAAGGAAAGGGGGTTGTCATAAAGCCTCCCAGTTTATATATTTTAACTCATTAGCAGCAGTGTGCTAGTGAGCTTTTTGGAGTAGATTGTAAGTTGTACATAAGTTATATATATTTTTATATAGGCGAGTTTTTGTGTCCTTCCTTATACAACGTTAATTATAAGCACCCAGGCTTCACAATTTGTATGAGCGCATGCTGGCCCTAGAGTTGCTGTTTTTTTTTTAGTGTAATTTAAATGCCCCTAGACAGTAGATTGAGCAGCTATTTAGGAGCCAAGACATTTTATTTAAGGTACGACATCAAAGTCATAACAAAAATTTCCATTACCACTATCATCAACTTAGTCCTCCACCTTAGCAGTCCTCTATACGAGTCCCAGTTCTCCCAGTCTAGTTCTTTTTTATTGATATCACCTATCATAAGTAGGTTTGCTTTAGCCATATGTGCAATCCTAGCTGCTTCCGCTATGGTATTAGCCATTGTTTGGTAGGTGTCTTCACACTCCTGTCTCTGTCTTCTACTGTCTTTTGTGTGCCAGTCATTGCAGATGCACGTGTGGCCTCAAAGCATCTGCTGAACACCTTTCCATAGGAGGGCAGCATGGTGGCTTCATTTAGACACTTGACTGCTAGAAGGTTTGTCTAGAGTTTCCTATGTGATATGCAACGGCCTGTAGGGAGATTTATGTATTGGCCTCTTCTCATCATATTTTATTTAAAACTGCCTTACATTACATTTGTGCTCCAGAGAGGCCTAACTTTAACATGTGGCTCAAGGATTGATTATTTGTGTTTTGTTTCAGGAGGTTGAAAGCTTCGTATTTTGCTTTAAGAAGACTTTAATCTGAAAAGAATTACTCCACTGGCAGGTCTGCAGTAAAATTTGACAGTTATAAAAGAACCTGAACCCTTATGGCCAAAGGCTTAAAATTAAGCACTTTCATGAATAAAACTTCGCTTCTAGATATTTAAATAGTTCAGTATAAAATTTCTGGCAGCTGTTCTCAACTTTTACATCAACATTCATGAAAGTTAAAAACATCATGCTAAATGGGGTCTGGCGCAGACGTTTCTCACTGTGTCCAGACGGGTTAAACTGGAGCACAACGTGTGCTTCTGCTGTATGCTAAACACAGCAACATTCATACTAAGTGTGACATAATAATCAAATGCATTTTCCGGATCGAATACGTAGTCTTCGAGACTTTAAAGAGATAAGAATTGTGAGCCAAAAGCAGTTTCCTCAACCACAAAAACTCGCCAACGTTTCCTGTGGGCAGCACCAATGTTCATTAACCTGCTGACACACCACCAACTCAGGGAGAATAAATATGCTGCGTGTTATCATGCGCCTCTAATCTAACATCACACCTAAATTTATATCGGTATGAAATTTACATCTTCGATTATTAGGGAGTCCTGATATGAAGAGTTCTGTTTCTAAGCGGTCATGATGAGTTGTATTTCTAGGCGGTCATGAAGAGCTATGGTTCTAAATGGTCATGACAACCTCTAACTCTAGACTGTTAAGAGAAACTCTGGCTCTAGACGATTATGAGCAACTCTGTATCTAGACGGTCATGGAGAGCTCTGTTTCAGATATACGACTGACAGATACAGACGTAGTACGTGGTTACGTGCTCAGACACGTTATAAGCGCTACCACGTTGTTTTGAAGGTATAACCGTATGATATATATTATGACTAACAAATTGTTCTGAAAAAAATTATAACTGTTTTCAACTTCAGGGGAAATAGACACGAATGTGTTCAATAAGAACACTTTTACTGAGGACGTCTCGTTCCTTGCGACTTGATCACTTTCATGGTTCAAGGAGCGAAACGTCTTCAGTAAAGTTGTCGTGGGTGAAAGAAATGTCAATTTTCCATAATATTCAACATCTCCCATAGCTGCTAGTGGACAGAGGATTGAGCCCTCATCACTCCTTGTGATAAATAACCCATGCGGGTTTATCTCCTAACATTATTATAAATAAAACGTGTGTTTATGTTCGGCCATTAACTGTGGTGATGACTAAATTCACTAATTGCAATTAGTGGAGAAAAACAGCGTCTACATGAGCCACAGTTTTTAATTTGCGTGAAAAGACTCGTTTCATTCAAGAGAAGAGTTGTTATGACGTCTCACTCATGGAAAATTTAATTATAGCTATATTCCACTTAGTTTTTTTATAGCGACGTTTCATTCAAAGGAAGGGTTAATACCTGGAGGTTATTCCGGGGATCAACGCCCCCGCGGCACGGTCCATGACCAGGCCTCCCGATGGATCAGGGCCTGATCAACTAGGCTGTTACTGCTGGCCGCACGCAGTCCAACGTACGAGCCACAGCTCGGCTGATCCGGCACTGACTTTAGGTATATGTCCAGCTTTCTCTTGAAGGCAGCCAGGGGTTTATTGGCAATTCCCCTAATGCTTGATGGGAGGCTGTTGAACAGTCTTGGTCCCCGGACACTTATGGTGTTTTCCCTTAGTGTGCCAATGGCGCCCCTACTTTTTATTGGGGGCATTTTGCATCGCCTGCCCAGTCTTTTACTTTCGTAGGGAGTGATTTCTGTGTGCAGATTTGGGACCATTCCTTCCAAGATTTTCCAAGTGTAGATTATGATATATCTCTCCCTCCTGCGTTCCAACGAGTACAAGTCAAGTGCTTCCAAGCGTTCCCAGTAGTTAAGGTGCTTGACAGAACTTATACGTGCAGTAAAGGATCTCTGTACACTCTCTAGATCTGCGATTTCACCTGCTTTGAATGGAGATGTTAATGTACAGCAGTATTCCAGCCTAGAGAGAACAAGTGATTTGAAATGGATCATCATTGGCTTGGCATCTCTCGTTTTGAATGTTCTCATTATTCATCCTATCACTTTCTTTGCACGTGCGATCGTGGCACTGTTGTGATCCTTGAAAGTGAGATCCTCCAGGTCCCTTACATTATTTTTCCGCTCTATTGTATGGCCAGAGTTCTAGTTATTATCTCTTCCAGTTTTCCATAACGGAGTAGTTGGAATTTGTCCTCATTGAACATCATATTGTTTACCGTTGCCCACTGGAAAACTTTGTTTATATCCTCTTCGATGTTAACCGCGTCCTCGGTTGAGAATCTCCAATTCCGGCAATGGGCAGAATCCGAACATAAGGCAATCAATCCTGTAAACTATTAGACCAGTATTCTGACTACATGGCCGAGATGGATTAAAAGGATTCATCCAGTTAGGTATATTTCGGTACACTAGTGTGTTCACCATGGACACAATTGTGGCCAGAAATGCAAGGGTTCATGGACTCATCTCATGGACCCATCTCACACTCACGCAGCAACGATGACAGCTTTCTCAAGCTCCTTCCCTGAGTCGTCGGCAACTGAGTGTCATAAACTGAGTCTCAGCAGCTGAGGCCAATATTTTGACCACAGCCCCATGCTCATTTTAGTGTATAGAAATACACTTAGTTGGATTTTTTTTTATCATGGGTTGTCTAGTGGTCAAAGCACTGGCCTGCTAGTTTTGGGAATGGATATCTTGTATCTGAGATGGTTACAATCCCGTTAGTACAATTTTTGGGAGTGTAAGACTCTAGTGAATCAATGAAAAATATATACTAGAATGAAGTTGCTGCGGAGCTCACCAAGTGAAAGTTGGCAGGATCCAGATACTGGACTGAAGGTATAGTTTTCCAAGAAGTGGTTCATTGCACCACAGACTTAGGTTATAATTTAAATTTTCGAGTTTTCAGACATGAATGGCCTCTATTTTGACAACGATGTATGGTGCACTCCAGCAGAGAGAGCTTGCCATAAAAAGCGAATTCCAGAACTTCAACCTCAGTGACTGATGTATGACATTATAGTATTATTTGAAAGTGATATTGAAGACGACATCCAAAGAGCACCGAGTGAAGACATGAAGGCAACTGTCGATTCTGTATAAGCTGCCTGACCCTTGGAAGGCAATATTTGAGAACATTTATAACTTCAATAGCTCCTTTCAGGAAGTGTGAGAAGAACGGGTCATATTCTCACAAATTCTCTGTGAATATGATTTTAAAGCTCCAAGACTCCTAAATCGGAGTCAGACTAGACATAATGGGGGCTGTCGTTATATCTTTCACAACTCATTGAGTTTAATAGAAGAAAAAATCTGATGACTAAGAGTCAAAACAAAAACAAACTCCACAATTCATTTATCTTGTGATAATATTCAGTGAACAAGAAATCGAGATTAACGGACTAAATTAGAGGTCTAAGACTATATATGCCACAAAACAGACTGATAAAAATATCGACTGCTATGGCTACTTAGATAGCCTCTAAATAGCAAACTGGAATCATTGAGCGTCTTCCATAGGTAAATAAAAAATGTTTTCAAGGTAACAGTAGTAGTAGTAGTAGTAGTAGTACTAGCAGCGGTAGAAAGCAATGGTCATATTACGTCTACAAGAACATCTTTATATATATTTGTAGGGCTGTTAAAACCTGAAAGAAACTCTGATCATATGAATTAAAAGGTTATGAAAAACCAGTTCTGGAAAATGACTTGTTTATTCAGAAATTTTAAAAAATATGTGATTGTTTCCCGTTTAACACAGCAACTTCCTCATGCAACCATAATTGCTGTCTAGACGGGTCATGTCAACCAGACGGGACATGGTTAACTCATTCGTTGGGGATGCAGAGGTGGATGCAGTCAACGATGCAAATGCTGTTTATCGAATCAACATCGGTGAATTGTAATAATGTTGGTAGAATTACCCACAATATATTACATAAAAAGACACAAGTGCAACTAATGTAACATTTTATTGTGTCACAACGAAATGTCACATTAGTTGCACCTGTGTCCTTTTACCTACTCAGTCTAGATGAAATAATTTCGTAAATGTGTTTCTTTATCCTGAGGTAAGTAACAAGTTACGAACTACGGTTGCCCTAAGTTTCCCTTTCCTAGATTCTTAATTAGTTAGATTCCCTGATTTAGATAGAGATGATCGATTACCATTAATTAATATATGCATTATATAAAATTAAATTAAAGACTGTTAAATATATTTCCTGAATTTTAAAAAGTTTCTATCTGTATAATAAACAAGTAAAGATAATTTATGTCGAGTAAAAAATAAATTGTTAGTATTATTTTATAGAACCTGGAATGATTCTTGATCAAGGAAATATTTGTATTAATAATGGTAGTTACCGATAATATGTTAAGTAAAAGGATACAACTGCAAGTAATGTGACATTTTTATTGTGGCAACGTTTCGCTCTCCAGGAGCTTTGTCAAGCCGTTACAAACAATATATGGACACAGAAGGTATATATAGGCTTAGAGTGAGGTGTAATACTAGTGGCAGTAGTAGTATTAATATTAGTTGTAGTATTGCTACTACTAGTAATATTACTACTACTACTACCACTAGTATTGCACCTCATTATAAGCCTATATATACCCTGTGTGTCCATATATTGTTTGTAACGGCTTGACAACGCTCCTGGAGAGCGAAACGTTGCCACAATAAAATGTCACATTAGTTGCATTTGTCTCCTTTTACTTAGCAAGGAAATATTTGAAGTAATGAGCACGAAGAAACGTATTATATATATTTACATGATACAATTCATAAATGACTGTTCATAAAAAGCAATGTGGGTAGAAACAAGATTATTTAGATAAGCGAGCGTAATATAGTTTTGGTGAGGTAGGTAAATTCAACACCAATTTTAAAGCATTTCAGTGCCCTGATGACTTGCCAGTCTTAAAAGCATATCAGAGTTAAATGTGGAACTTTCGTCATTAAGCAAATAGGTCTTCCATAATATCGTCTTATCACTGTACAAAGACAATCAACATAGTAAATCTGGGGTGACGATAAAATAAGAGAATGCATTTTGCATTCAGGAAGAGAGAAGAGCAGAGAGATTCAGCATGAAGGAGCGTGGAGCAGGTGAGTTTTTGCTAAAATATCTACAAGACAACACTGGTGCATGTTAAGATGTTTCAGTGAGAAGCTAAGCGAATGATCTGCTTCCTCAAATACCTTGGTGAAAAAAGTTAGTAAATTTGTAAGGCAAGAACGCCTCTTTTGTAAAAACGTGTTGAGATTCATTAATCAATTTATGCATTTCAAGATGGCTACGAATTGCCTTGGCAATTATTGGTTCCATAAATTTTCCCACGATAGAGGCAAGGCTTATTGGTCTATAGTTCGAAGGTAAGAACCTGTCTCCTGCTTTGTAAATAGGTATTACATTTGCTATTTTCCACTTGTCTGGCAGTATGCAAGTTTGTAGTGATATGTTGAAAAGAAACGTTGCCTCTTTACATTCCTTTAAACCCTTGCAAACAGTTCATCAGGGCCTGGGGATTTGTTCGGTTTTAATTTCTCTCTTTGAGAACCATGTCACTAGTTACCGTAATCGTGCATAGTTTATTATCGTCCTGTTCTACATAATTTATTATTTCCAGAATGTCGCTAGTATCTTTTTGTGTAAAAACTGAGAGGAAATAATTAAAAATTTCACTCATTTCCTTATCACTGTTAGTGATCTGACCTGAGTTATTTTGGAGTGGGCCAATGTTGTCCCTAATCTTACTTCTATATACCTGAAAGAAACCTTGTGTTAGCCTTCGAATCCCTTGCCGCTTTAGCCTCATAATCTCTTCACTTTTGTCCCTTTCTTATTTATCTCTTTAATTGAATATATTGACTTCCTAACTGCCCATCCCTTTTTTGTTATGCCTATACATTCTTCTCTTTTGACCAATGAGATGTTTTAATCTATTGTTTATCCATTTGGGATCATTTTTGATTGATTTAATTTCCCTACTTGAAACGTAAGTTGTCTGGGCAGCTAGAACTATCCTCTGAAAATGTCATATTGGCAACCAACACCACCTACCTGACCCATAGTCAGGTCGTTCCAGTTTAGCCCAACCAGGTAATTTCTCAGTGCCATGAAATCAGCCAAGTGGAAGTCTGTGACAGAAACTTTATTGCAGTTATTTGGGTAATTCCATGATATATTGAAAGTGATTTGTGATCGCTTTCCCCAAGCTCATTAACCTCAAGATTATTAATTATCGATTCTTTGTTGGCAATAACCAAGTCAAGCAGATTCTTTCTTCTAGTTAGTTCTGTCACAAACTGTTTTAAAAAGAAATCCTGAATTATATCAAGAAAGTCACTAGACTCAAGATTTCCTGTCATATTGGTCCAATCAATTTGTCTAAAGTTAAAATCTCCCATTAACACGACATTTTCATATCTAGATCCCTTATGCCTTGCAAGATTTGAGGGCCAACAAATCACTCCCAAAATTATTTTGTCACCACCCTCGAGAAACTAGCCAGAGTCTGTGTCTGATGCTTCTAATCTTATATTTTGTCTAACACAACAATTTAAATTATCTCTGAGAAACATCGCCACTCCATTACCCTTCCTGTTGACTCTATCAATGTGGAATAGTTTATAGCCTTGTATGTGGCATTCAGAAGGTTGAGGTTGAACCAAGTCTCCATTATAGCAATAATATCTATATTACCTGCACATGCAAGTAATCTTAGCTTATCTATCTTATTTCTTAGACTCCTACTATTAGTATAGTAAATCTTAAGGGAGCTAGTCACTCTCTGCCCTCTGCTGTCTCCCTTTGTTTGCTGACCAGCTCCATTGTCTTTATTTGTAACTTCATCATGAATAATGTCTTTCAAACATTTACTGTTTTCAACCCTTGTACTGCAGCTTGTTTTCCCTACACACCCATACCTCTATAATCTATCAGTTTAAAGTCCTAGACAAGTCAGCAATGGCCCCCTCAATTGAGTTGGGTAATGCAACAACTCTGGCCTCTGAGAGATGTACCCCATCCCTTGCAATAAAATTTGTCAGTTATCAATGAATAGGGCTGCAAATTTCTTGCAGAACCTGTCTAGCCAGCAATTTACACCAATTTCCGTAGACATCCATTCATTGCCCACTCCCTCTCTAGGCAGGATGCTACATATGACTGGGACCCCTCCTTTAGACCTAATTACATCTGCCGTTTCCGATTTCATTTCTACCAGCACTAAGACAGATGATGGGCTTGTTCCCATTACCTTACATAATATTATCCAACCTGTTGATAATGTCATCAACACCAACTCCTGGGCAGCGCGCACACTGTTACAGAAAGCACGGTCCATATATCTTACCTGTGAGTCACCCCCAACCAGAATGGTCTTAACTTTGAGTTAGTGGTACCTTTAACCACGTTAACCACTGAGGTACACTCGTCCTGGAGAACAAAGAATCAATTTCCTACCTTCAGATCTTCTCGATTAAGCTTCTTTATCTTGATTCTTCTACCTTTAGTAGAGACCACATTCCACTTGAAGCGGTTGCCACTCTTCAAATCACTGCTGGTAACCTTTTCCTCCACACCGACTCCACCCTTCTCACACTCACTCCCAAATCCATCTAGGCGTATTTTCGGACTCCTATTTTCCTCTTGGAGAAGTGGAACCTCCTCCTTCAACACTTTAACCTGAGATTCCAAAACACTGTAACAAGCTATGGTGCTCTGTAACGCTCCACAGACAGCTGGCGGCCTACTGGCCCACATATCCATCACAGCTTGGTTGCTCTGGCACATAATGATGCCACTTGTCCAGCTGTCTCTTGAAGACTTCTACACTTGTCCCATCAGTGTTGCCGATTTCTGGTAAGATGCTGAACAGTGTGGGACCACGGAGGTTGATACAATGTTCTCTTCTCGTGCCAATGGTGCCCGTGCTTATCACTGGATTTATTTTCTACTTCCTCCCATCTCACTCCAATATGTTGTTACTGCAGTGTGCAGATTTGTTTAGGATTTAAGAATGAATTATAAATATAGCTCTATTTTAATAGACTAGCATAACAATCCAGTACCACTCTGTATGTCTCGTGAGTGAAAGTCGTAAAGAGCTTTAAAATTATGTGCCACTGAATTGAGAATGACAAAAAATGCCCTCTTCAATGAGTGCCTTCCCCGATGAGGAGGGCTCACATTTTTTTAATCAGTATAAAAAATGCATAAGAATGATGGATTACTCAACATGATGCAATAAAAAAAATGCTAGCAAGGGGCACCGATCCACTGAAAATTTTGGAAAGTAGTATAGCCTAAAACTTACTCCTGGAAATAGTAAACAGGTGATATCATAATGTGGAAAATACTGTATATATTTTCCAGAAATTCAGTATTTATATGTATATAGATGGCCATACTGTATTTAATAACATTTATGTCATAGAAAATGGGAAACTGAGCCTGGGGAGAAGGGACAGTCGCCACTGCTAATTTGAATTGGATACAACGTTAGTGTAATGGGAAGGAATTTCCGTGCTCTAGAGATTAAAATTGGGCTGACACCTCTCAAATAGGAGGCGAAATTGTTGGATGTGCATTCCCGCATAACTTGAGATATCAGGCGACTGGACAAGACAGCTCCAAGAACCTCAGATAAGTCTGTTATGTTATAACTCTGGCCAGTTGTTATTTTCATGTAGACAGGGGGGCTTTCTGAGTATGATACAACTTAGTCTCCAGTCAAATTGGTGAGTGATTTTAAGATATTCTCCTTCTGTTATGTAAATGTATATATATATATATATATATATATATATATATATATATATATATATATATATATATATATATATATAATTCTTTATTAATTTAATATACAGTCCACAAATTTATATATTTACCAGCATTCCTGGTGATGTATTTTTCATTTGTAATTAATAGGTCCAGAGCAAATTGTGGATATGACAGTGGTAGGTATCGAAGGGGGACATTTTTTGCGACCTAGGTGTCCTAAATTCCTACTTGTCTAACTGATAAATAATAATTATCTTTGTTCATTTACTGTTATGTATATAATGATACATTCAGATAAATGCAATTTTCCACACATAATATGTAAGACTACCACTGTGAAAGAACATAGCTGTCGTGAGAAATCACGACAGCCAAATGTAATTCCTTATCTCCCAACTACTCCTGGGTACTCTTCTGTCCTCTGCCTTCCCTACATTTCCGGTCTTTCTAATCTGAACAACTCTCTCCGTTCTTTAGACATCAAACTTACTTTCCGCCAGACTAACACTCTTCGCACTAATCTCGTTCATACCTCTCCTTCCTCTACAGATGCTCCTGGTGTCTATTCTATTTCTTGTTCCTCCTGTCCTCTTCAATACTTTGGAGAAACTGGCCGATCTCTTTCTGACAGACTTAGGGAGCACAAAAGTAGTGTTAGGCTTGTCGACACTAACAATGCTCTCCTTTCTGTCACGTCAGAGATCACAGCCATCCTATTGACTAGTCTTCTGCTAAAACTGTCTTCCCTACTTCCAACTTTAACAGTCGCCGTCTGGTTGAATCCTCCCCTTTCCTCTTTTCTTTTTTTTCATTTGGGTTGTCTTTCTTCTGCCCTGTGTATTTGTTCCTTCTTTATTTATTTATTTATTTCCTCCTCCTCGGTGTTCTTGCTCTTACCCTCTGTGGGCACCTAGCTCCCTTGCAGTGCTCCTCTTTCTTAGTATTTGACTGGCTCCTCCTCGTCTTACTACCTCCCCACTACTTCCTTCCGCCTCCACTACTACTACTACCACCACCACCACCACCTCCTGCCTATGTATACCCTTTCTGCTCTCCTTTTCGTTAGTGTGACTTTGTGAATTGTGCAAATCGGACCGAAACGTCGTCGTAAGCTCCTCTCTTCTATGTGCGGGTTATTTGTGCCTTTTTTATTTATGAACAGAATTCCTCCTCCGTAAGCCCTGCGTGTCTTAAGAGGGGACTAAAATGCTGAGAGCAAGGGGGCGAGTAACCCCTTTTCCTGTATATATTGCTAAATTTAAAAAGAAAAACTATTGTTTTTCTTTTTGGGCCACCCTGCCTCGGTGGGATACGGCCGGTTTGTTGACAGAAGAAGTATGTATATAACATGTCTAAATTTACCATTACTTTGCTTTATACATATAATAAACATTACACAAAAACTCGCACATAGACTAAAACTTATGATGTTTCGGTCTGACTTAGGCCATTAATTAGTCACTAGTTAATGGTCCAAGTCAGACCAAAACAGTCATAAGTTCGTCTCCTATGTGCTGATTATTTGTGTATTATTTCAGTCAGGCTGTTGTGCCTTTTAATTCTTTATATAATAAGAATACTAATTTGAATTTGTTAAGTATGGAAAGAATGATAGCCTTTAAAATATGATTTTATAATAAGACCCTAAGTAATGTTTTTGTCTCGTAAGGAAAACTCCGAATAACTATCCCAGCTCTTCTTGTAAGCAGCGCCTAGTACTTCTACAGAACACGTGTAAAACACACTTTGGTGAGTTTCTCGTAAAGACAGGTACATCCAGTAATTATTACTAAGCCGTTACCTACCTCGTTTTTCACTGTTTGCCCGTTCCTCACACGCACGATTAAACGCAAACAAGAATACACGTTAAAAATCCCAATGTACGTCGATAATATAAAACATACGCTAAGCAAAAAAAAAAAAAAATTAAATTAAGTAGTGTGACTGGAAAAGACGGGATAAACAAAGGCTTGGACAACCAGACAAAACTGCTCATTATACACACGGAAGGAAACTTTTCTTTGAATAAACTCTTTTAAAAACACGCACATATACGTGAGTGCGCCCCCAAATTCAGGTATTAAACTTGTGTTAAGGAATATTTGAGAAAAACCCAGTGTCCTCTCTGACGTGTAGGCTCCACCGTTGCAACTAGGTTACTGGTATAAAATATTACCTCCATCATGTCTAGCATTTGACCCTTGTGTGTACAGGCGCCATCTATTGTCAAAATTAATTTTCACAGATTCAACGGCTTCGTTATCACGTCGATATTTTTATGTAGTGAGATTTCTCAATATTGTAAAAGTAGCAGGTATGTGTAAGTAGTAGTGCTGACTCAGCGATTCCTTTGAGGAGCTGGTGTTCCTTTGCGTGTCCGTTTTAAGTGTGATTTGGGTACTAACTGGTGCCTTCACAAGGCAGAGTCCGTTAGAGATAAAACACCCGTAGTGTGTGTACTCGTCTATTTGTGGTTGCAGGGGTCGAGTCACAGCTCCTGGCCCCGCCTCTTCGCTGATTGCTACTAGGTCCTCTCTCTCCCTGCCCCATGAGCTTTATCATACCTCGCCTTAAAACTATGTATGGTTCCCGCCTCCACTACTTCACTTTCTAGGCTATTCCACGGCCTGACAACTCTATGACTGAAGAAATACTTCCTAAAATCCCTTTGATTCATCTGAGTCTTCAACTTCCAATTGTGACCCCTTGTTTCTGTGTCCCTTCTCTGGAACATCCCGTCTTTGTTCACCTTGTCTATTCCGCGCAGTATTTTATATGTCGTTATCATGTCTCCCCTGACCCTCCTGTCCTCCAGTGTCGTCAGGCCGATTTCCCTCAACCTTTCTTCGTAGGACAATCCCCATAGCTCTGGGACTAGTCTTGTTGCAAACCTTTGCACTTTCTCTAATTTCTTGATGTGCTTGACCAGGTATGGATTCCAAACTGGTGCTGTATACTCCAGTATGGGCCTGACGTAAATGGTATACAGGATCTTGAACGAATCCTTACTGAGGTATCGGAACGCTATCCGTAGGTTTACCAGGCGCCCGTATGCTGCAGCAGTTATCTGATTGATGTGCGCCTCAGGAGATATGCTCGGTGTTATACTCACCCCCAGATCTTTTTCCTTGAGTGAGGTTTGCAGTCTTTGGCCATCTAAACTATAGTCTGCTGTCTTCTTTGCCCTTCCCCAATCTTCATGACTTTGCATTTGGCAGGGTTAAACTCAAGGAGCCAGTTGCTGGACCAGGCTTGTAGCCTGTCCAGGTCTCTTTGTAGTCCTGCCTGATCCTCATCCGATTTGATTCTTCTCATTAACTTCACATCATCTGCAAACAAGGACACTTCTGAGTCTATCAGTCTATCCCTTCCGTTATGTCGTTCACATATACCAAGAACAGCACAGGTCTTAGGACTGACCCCTGTGGAACCCCGCTTGTCACAGGCGCCCACTCTGACACCTCGTCATGTACCATGACTCGTTGTTGCCTCCCTGTCAGGTATTCTCTGATCCATTGCAGTGCCTTTCCTGTTGTGTGCCTGATCCTCTAGCTTTTGCAGTAACCTCTTGTGAGGAACTGTGTCGAAGGCCTTCTTGCAGTCCAAAAAAATGCAGTCGATCCACCCCTCTCTCTCTTGTCTTACTTCTGTCACCTTGTCATAAAGCTCTAGTAGGTTTGTGACACAGGATTTTCCTTCCCTGAAACCGTGCTGGTTGTCAATTATACACTTGTTTTTTTCCAGGTGCTCCACCACTCTCCTCCTGATGATCTTCTCCATGACCTTGCATACTATACACGTTAGTGATACAGGTCTGTAGTTTAGTGCCTCATGTCTGTCTCCCTTTTTAAAAATTGGGACAACATTTGCCATCTTCCATACATCAGGGAGTTGCCCAGTTTCAAATGATGTGTTGAAGATCTTTGTTAATGGCACACACAGTATCTCTGCTCCCTCTTTAAGGACCCACGGAGAGATGTTGTCTGGTCCCACCGCCTTTGAGGTGTCAAGTTCGCATAGCAGCTTCTTCACCTCCTTGGTTATATGTACCTCATCCAGCACTTGCTGGTGTACTCCCCTGTTCTGATTTCCTGGAGTCCTACTGGTTTCCACTGTAAATACTTCTTTAAATCTCGTGTTGAGCTCCTGACATACCTCTCGGTCGTTTCTTGTGAACTCCCCATCACCCTTCCTCAGTCTGATTACCTGGTCCTTGACTGTTGTTTTCCTCCTGATGTGGCTGTACGGCAGCTTCGGGTCAGTCTTGACTTTCGATGCTATGTCATTTTCATATTGTCGCTGAGCCTCCCTTCTTATCTGTGCATATTCGTTTCTGGCTCTTTGGCTAATCTCTTTATTTTCCTGAGTTCTCTGTCTTCTGTACCTTTTCCATTCTTTAGTACACCTAGTTTTTGCCTCCCTATACCTTTAGGTAAACCAAGGACTCATTCTGTTCTTCCCATTATTTCTGTTTCCCTTGGGAACAAACCTCTCCTCTGCCTCCTTGCATTTTGTTGCCACATAGTCCATTTTTTATACTGGTTTTCCTGTCAATTCCCTCTCCCACTGAATGTCTTGCAGGAAGTTCCTCATGCCTGAGTAGTTTCCCCCTTTGTAGTTTGGTTTTCCCAACCTATTCCTGCTACTCTCTCCACTTGGAGCTCAACTATGTAGTCGAAGCACAGAACCACATGATACTAGCTCCCAGGGGCCTTTCATACATGATATCCTCGATGTCTGAACTACTGAAGGTGAATACAAGGTCCAGTCTTGCTGGTTCATCCTCTCCTCTCTCTCTCTGGTAGTGTGTCTAACATGTTGAAGCATGAGGTTTTCCAGTACCATATCCATCATCTTGGCTCTCCATGTTTCGGGACTCCCATGGGGCTCCAGGTTTTCCCAGTCAATCTCCTTGTGATTGAAATCACCCATAACTAGTAACTTTGCTCCCTCCATGTGTGCTTTCCTGGCCACCTCGGCTAGTGTGTCGACCATTGCTCTGTTGCTCTCATCGTATTCTTCTCTTGGCCTCCTGCAGTTTTGTGGTGGGTTGTATATTATTGCAATTATTACCTTATGTCCCTCAGACTGGATTGTTCCTATTAAGTAGTCCCTTTCGCCCATGCCATCCATTCCTTCCATTTTCTCAAAGCCCCACTGGTTTTTAATGAGCAGTGCAACTCCTCCTCCCCCTCTCCTCCCTCTGTCTTTCCTGAGGATTTGATATCCGGATGGAAAGATTGAATCTGTTATTATTCTGGCAAGTTTTGTTTCTGTGAGTGCTATTATGTCTGGGGATGTCTCCTTGATTCTTTCATGCCACTCCTCATACTTATTTGTTATTCCATCTGCATTTGTATACCTCACTTTCAACTTCTTTTCTAAGACTGTGGTCTGGGAGGCATATTGGGGTTGTGGAAGTGGGAGACCTGATGAGGAACTATGGGTGGTTGCTGTGGGGTGGAGTTTGTAATGCAGTGGGTGGGGGCATTGGATGTGGCATGGGTGTTTTGGTTTAGAGTGTTTGGTTGCACTGGGGTTGACCTGATTGGGAGGCTTCTATAGGAAGTTGTGAGGGAGGCTGTATTTGATCTTCTTCCTGGGTCTGGGATCTCTTGTCTGTCTTCTCCACCCCCTCTCTTTCCTCCTTTAGCCTTTGTACCATCTCTCTCAGTTTCTGCCTTTCTTCTTGTGTTCTGTCGTGGTCGAGATACACCTTCCTGTATGCCAGCATGTCCCTTAATCGTGCTTTCTCCTGCAGGATCCTGTTCCCAGTCGATTCTGCCTTGAAGGTCACTTTCACTGGCCAGGTTCCTTTTTTTTTACAAACCCCCCTATTCTCCGAAAATTTTCCAGCTGGGTCATGTCGTTTTCTCCTATAGGTTTTATG
Organism: Cherax quadricarinatus; assembly: GCF_038502225.1. Classification (NCBI taxonomy): domain Eukaryota; kingdom Metazoa; phylum Arthropoda; class Malacostraca; order Decapoda; family Parastacidae; genus Cherax; species Cherax quadricarinatus. The sequence goes on from NC_091327.1 coordinate 33,527,168, forward strand.
ATGCTTTCAATTGCTTTTTTTTTCCCCTTGTTTTCTTGCTTCATATGTTTTCCCTTCAACTTCCTGGAGCCCAAACACAAAGACTGACCTCACCCTTTCATTCTCCCACTGCATATCCTTGTGTCTCCCCTCATTCAATTTGATTTCCTCCATTGCAGCTTTCCTTTCTTCAGTTTCACTAGCTAATGTACTTGGGCTCAGTGGCCTGTCATTTTCCCATCTCGGCTCTCCCTGGGCTCTGCTGTGGTCTGTTAGGGCCTCCACATATAGCTTAGCTCTTTCATTTACTACAGTCTCCTCTGATAGAGCTTCTACATGCAGTTTTGCTCCTTCTTTCCCTACAGTCCCCTTATTTGTGACTGAGGTAGCAGTCTCTGATGTCAATCCCAAAATGTTCTTTAGTTTTTTAGGCTGTTTCAGAATTTTCAGTTCCTCTTCTAAACTCTGTATCCTAGCCTCTGCTGCTTTGACTTGCACCTCCCACTTCCTGCTTTCCATATCTATCCTCTCTTCCATTCTCTAGTTTCTTTTTCCATTCATGTTCCCTTTTTATGAGCTCTGCTGCCCAATCTTCCTTTGCAGCTTCCTCCTCCTGTCCCTTGGTTTTTCTTCCTGCTCTCTGGCAACCCATTTTTGTTTTATCCTGGTTGCCTCAGAGTGGGAAACCTATGTAATTCTGTGTGTTAGGTTAGTAGTGTGTATGTCAGAGTGTGGGGGGGGGAGGTAGAGGAGGAAATGTGGCTAGGTGGGAGAGGAGTGGGGAGGGGGATTTAGGGGGGAATATGGGGAGTGGGAAGGAGGGAGAAGTGAATGGGAGAGGGAGAGGAGGAAGGAGGGAGAGGTGGGGAGGGGGAGGGTGAACGAGGGAGGGGTGGGGTCAGGGGTAGAAGTGAGATGTCGGTGGGGAGGGGGGGAGTGTATGTGTGAGTCTGGATATGTGTGTGTGTGTGTGTGTGTGTGTGTGTGTGTGTGTGTGTGTGTGTGTGTGTGTGTGTGTGTGTGTAATTATGTGTGGAATTATGTGTGGGTTTATTATGTGACTGAAAAGTAGGTGACTTGTGCATTGGAGTGTAATGTGGATTCTCAGTGGTCGCTTGTGACCACAGCCTCTTGTGACCTGACCCCCACCCTCCTGGGACTTCTCCCGCACCTACTTACAATGTTGCCTATGCTTGTCCTGCCACCTAGCTTATAGTAAGTTACTCGCCTTGTTCAATGGATTACCAATTGCTATTCCTTATTGAATACGTGTGTGTGTGTGTGTGTTATCATTTTGTCATAGACAATTGTCGATTAGACACTTGGCCTGTTGTGTGTGTGGGGGGAGGGGAGAAAACGTAATAAACACTTATGAATTAAATAAAAAAAAACATTTGTAGATAAACAATTAAGAAAGTTCTCTACATTTCGACATTTTGATCTCCAGCTGAGATCCTCTTTATCCGATTTGCTGAAGAGGAACTTGGAGGTCGATATAAGATCTTACCATCATTTCTGATCAAACTGTCTCAACCTCCTAAAAATGTATGCACACAGACCTTTGCTCACGTTATGTCAGGTCATCCCTGACACTGACATGACTTCCATCACAGTATATTCGTGTATTTTTCCTTTAATAGCTGCATTTTTTGTGGATTGTCAGTATTGGGATTCATACCAATCATATGCTGCAATAGATCACAAGTACAGTGGCTTCAGCATATTTCAGATTTTCGGTATACAGGTTGCCTAGTGCTCTGATCTCTACATATTCCCCCAACATATGCCAACTCAGTCTTTACAAGGTATTTTGTATACACCTTTGATCCAGTAAATTTTCATCTTTCTAACAATCATTCGCATTTTACTTATTTTATTTTAGCTAAACACGATGAGATTGTCTTCGGGCAGATATTAAAAGAGTAAAGTCCCTGAATAATAAGATAACCAAAGACCTATTGTTGTCCTTTTTTGATCAGCAGTTTTACTTGGTAACAAAGTTTCTTCATCCGTGTAACAATGTTATTGTGGCGTTAATAAATGATGTTCATTTCAGCACAAACGTTTATTGAGAAAATGTTTCAATCTGTTTAGGTGTTTTTTTTATCATGATTTAAACAGATCAAAACGCTACCCCGGTAAAAGAGTGTTCATGCAGTCTTTTCTTCACCATTGTGGAAAATTGCATTTATCTGAATGTAACTCATTATGTACATAACAGTAAATGATAAAGATAATTATTGTTTATCAAAGTTACATAGACAAGTAGGAATTTGGGACACCTAGGTCGCAAAAATGTCCCCCTTCGATACCTACAACTGGCATATCCACAAGTTGCTCTAGACCTATTAATTACAATTGAAATATGTATCGCCAGGAATTCTGTTAAATATATAAGTTTGTGGACTTTATATTAAAATTAGTAAATGATTACATATATACATATTTACATAACAGAAGGAGAATATATCTTAATAACACTCGCCAATTTGACTGGAGATTAAGGTGTATCATATTCAGAAAACCTCACTGTCTATCCATGAAAATAACACTGGCCAGAGTTAAAAACATAAGCAAACTTATCTGAGGTTCCTGGAGCTGTCTTGTCCAGTCGCCTGATATCTCAAGTCATGCAGGAATGCACATCCAACAATTTCGCCTCCTATTTGAGAGGTTTTAAACCCAATTTAACCTCTAGAGCATGAAAATTCTTCTTCACTAACGTTTGTGTTGACTTGTTCAAACATGGCGAGCCTCTTCTGCGCAGGTGCAGAATTTCCCATTTTTTATAACAGTATATTACACTAATTTACATAAATACACCATATTTTTTTCTGGAAAATACATTATTTTCCACACTGCAGCCGGCCGGAGTTTGTTGCTAAACAACTCAAATTGCTCATTTGGCAATGGTGGAGGACCTGGGTACATATAGGATCTGGCATACACACGGCGACATATTACTCAAGATTTAATCACCCTTTTTACACTTTGCCATCCTTGTGGAATCCAGAAAGTTTCTCTAATACAATTTAAGGTATCTTGTACCCCACCATGCATTACATTTTTATGGGCATTTAGAACAATTAAATTGGTTAGATGATGACTTTTGGGCAGTAAGATAGGGTGTTTAGCATAATCACCCAATTCAGCATTTTGTAACCTATCTCTGCACCTAATTACATTGTTCTCTAAATACAGTCCCAATTTCTCTATTATGGAACCTTTCACAATTTTTCTTTCCATCATCAATTTAATCTCATTTCCGTAGATTTCTTCCTGTACCCTCTTTATCCAATATTCAAGAGGATGTGAAAACTTATACGATATATTCATCTTGTTTAGAAATTTAAACACCAACTTACTTACATTGATTAGTTTGAGTTAAGAAGAATACCTATTTATATCAATGGCTAAGGGAGGACAAACTATTGGAGCGGTGGTCACAGTAATTTCAACAGGAGCAATATATGCTTTATTTACCAACCAACTCGGCCCTTTAAACCATGATACAGCATTTAGAAGTTTAGCATAAGGTAAACCTCGTGACAAGAAATCAGCTGGATTCTCCTCACCTGGTATATGATTAAATGTTAACATATGCTGACCCAAACTATTATACTTCTCTTGCATCTGATTAATTTCAGCGACTCTGTTTTGTACGTACACAATTTTACTGTTTCCATTACGAATCCATTGTAAGGATACCTCATTATCAGACCAAATTAGTGTTGCTAATATTTATCTCCTGCAACTTATTTCTTATATAATTAGCTAATTTGACACCTACATAAATGGCTGTTAATTCCAACCGAGGTAAGGTACGTGATTTAATTGGAGACACTTTAGCCTTAGACATAAGAGAAATAACATTATTACATTGAAGGTAAGCAATTGCTTCATATGCCAATTTTGAAGCATCACAAAATATGTGGAGTACATTTTCCCCATTTGGATTGGCCACCTGGCGTGGGAACTCCAACATTGGAATTTTCTCATAATTGCCAATTAATTCATCCCCCCTGTTAATGAATTCCTCAGGTAGAGTTTCATCCCAAGCACATTTAAGTTTCCATGCTTCCTGTATTAAAAATTTCCCTCTTATAGTAAGGGGTGACACTAAACCTAGTGGATTAAAACATTTGGAAACTTCAGCAAGCAAAACTCTTAGTTAATTTATTGGGCATACTGTAATTATTAGGTTTTAACATTAACAAATCTCTCTCAGTATCCCAAGTTAAACCCAATACATTACTACATTTTGGCACTTCATCTCCAGGGAAATCTTTACTTGTTTTGTCCTTTAATTTGGATGGATTACTATTCCATTCCCTCAGAGGCATATTTGCACTTTGCATTATTTTATTAGCCTCTCCATAAGTCATTAACAGTTCCTCTTCAGTTGACGTCACACCCAGGAAATTGTCCACATAAAATTGTTTGCTCATTACTTTACTCAATGGACTTCCCGTACGTTTAAGGTGTGCATTTATCGTCGCTTGAAGTAGGAACGGACTGGATGTAGCACCAAATAATACACTCCTAAAGCGAAAGGTTTTTAGAGGGCTAGGTGGGTCAATAGGATTCTCAGGCCATAAGAAGCAGGTACAAGCCTGGTCAGCCTCTTGTAAACCCACTCTTAGGAAAGCTTTACTTATGTCAGCCGTAAAGGCATAATTCTTCACCCTGAAATTTAATAAGATATCTCCTAATTTTTCCGTCAACGACAGACCTGTCATCAAACAGTCATTTAAACTAGGTACATTTTTGTTACTCCTGGCACTACAATTAAACACAGTCCTCAAAGGAGTGGTCTTAGAATCCTTCTTCACTCCGTGATGTGGCAAATAGTGACCATAAATTTTGGCTTGCTCAGGAGGTACTTCTATAAATTTATTAATTAACTGCTCACCAATTATATCATTATAGGCAGTTAACAATTCTGGTGTCTTACTCAGTTCGCGGAGCTGAGCCTTTAACTGTCCATATGCCATTCTGTAATTAGTGTGCAATTCTGGATGGTTTGGTCTCCACAGAAGTCGTACCCAGTATTGTCCAAATTCAAATTTTACATCTCTCGGGTATTGTTCCAAAGTAAAAGAGTCGTCTGGACTTTCTTCATTTACATTTATTCAAATGCTGTCTTAATTCCCACAATTTATGCACTGGCTCCACACCATCCTTTATGGAAGAATTATACTGGGGCACGATTTCATGAGTAAGACACACAGTTATGTTATTTGTAGTTTCCTCTAGTAATGAATTATTACTATGAGGAATCCTACCATACATTACATGGCCTCCTGCAGTCTTCAAAAGGGTGACACCACATTTCTTTACCATACCCTTTACAAAGGAGGCATAATAGTCACTATCAAAATATTTATTGGGCCTACAGAATCATCACTTACCCCAGAAGGTGCTAAATTTACATTATGTGAAAGTCTTTCTGTAGCTTTACTAAGCCCTACTGTAGATATTTTCTCTGGAAGTCTATCTACAATTACTGCATTAACACGTTTTTTCTCATTGCCCAACCTGACAGTTACATAAACAGTGTCATAGAATTGAGCCCTTTTATCCGAGAGAAAACCAGATAATTTTAAAGTTGTGGGATCTCCCATCTGTACTTTCATACCATCAAGACATTTGCATTTTATGAAAGTACGCTGGGATCCCTGGTCCAATAATGCAGTTACATTTTTTGATTTATGCCTTTTATCATCAATTTTTACCTGTAACACAGGTAAGGCTACTTCAGCAAAACCATCATTATTAACATTAGCAGCAATTTTTACATTAGCTACTGTTGTGTCAGGATTGTCAACATTATCATTATTATCAACATTATCATATAGACCTTTACACATAACTATATGGTGTCTTCTTTTATGAAATTGATAACAGTTGTTTAATTTGGCATGACAATCCTTTGCATTGTGATTACCTAAACACCTGATACATCTGTCAAGTTCCTCCAATCTTTCAACTTTATCATTCCATGAATTGTATGCATTGCAATTCTTAGAAAAATGAGTACCCTTGCAGAAAAGACAATCTCTCTTTTCTTTGACTGGTTTCTTATTAACTGGGCTACTCTTACAAGGTTACTTATTCTTCTTACCTTGTGGAGAATCATTATTTCTGATTCCTGCTAATTGATAAGCACCTATGCAACTCTTTTTAGGAAATGAAATTTGATTATTACTATTGGGATAATTTTTCCCTTTGTGAAACTTGAGATACCTCAGAATTGTTATGTGTTGCATCTTTAAAATGAGTTGGTTGGCTGGTCTGCAACTGAACAATTAATTCTTATAGACCTAGTCTTATTTCCTCCAGACCAAAATAACCTTTGTGATATTTGTTCGAGAGCCATTCAAGTGTTTTACAGCTTAATTTATTCTGTACTATGGCACTCAATAACCAGTCTGATTCCTTCAGATTATATTTATTACTTAAAGTTTTGAGAGTGCTCTCCAGTTTAACTCTAAACTGCTGCAAACTTTTGTAAGTGTGATCTGGAGATTTTAAATTAACAATGATATTCACTAGATGCAACGTACTTTGTTCTATATTACCATAAGTGACCTTCAACAAGTCAACTGCTTCCTTGAAAGAGTCATCTACATTGAGAAACGCTTGTATGAGTATGTGAGCATCTCCTCTTACCTGTCCTTTGAGGCAAAATAATTTAGTTATGCAGGCTATGTCACTCCTGTCATGCACAGCTGCTTTAAAAATTGACCAAAATTCCTCCCAATTTTCTCCAGGATTAAATACAGATAAACATAATTCTGGGAGTTTTGGCAAAGACAACTTATTTGTTGGAGCAGACTGATTAACTGCCTGGTTTACACATTTTAATTTATTCAAGGCCTGACTTTTACAAGAAAGAATCTTTTCCTCTAATTCATAATACTGATTAATCACAAGATCTACTTCAGTCTCATCTACACAGTTTACTAACAAATTTCCTTCATATTTGTTGTAATATAATTTGTATGAATCATATCTATTCCCTAAAGCATCTAAATACAATTTTAAATCATTAGTATTCACAGTTTCTTGACTCATTAATTCCAGACATTTATTGTATGCTTTTGTTACATGCCCTTTTCTAGCTTGCAGTGATGCTTTTTTTGCTCTATATTCCATATGTTTGTCTTCTGCATTAATTTCGTCATTTTCAGCCATGATGCAATGCATTAAATTCAACTTAATTAATAACACTGATTATGTACTTAATTATGCATTTTATAAAGGTAAATAGTACAACTTACCTTTGAATAAATCCAAGCTACACTTGAGCTTTGCAATTACATGTAAGAAAATTGTAATATAAATTTGATGTACACATTAATAATGTTAGCTACACTTGAGCTTAGTAATTACACATATAAGAAAATTATAATATAAAATTTAAATGTACATTAATACAAACCTTTAGCCAGACTTGGCTTATCAAAATTAATATTATACAAATTAATATAAATCCTTGCCAGAATTTGGCATAGCAAAATTAATATTATACACAATATGATCTTTAGCCACACTTGGCTTATCCAAATTAATATTGTAATAATTATAATCCACTACACATTAAGTAAATTTGTGAACTTAATATACACCTCCTGTCATTTCACATAGTATAATTAAGTAATTAACTAATTAATGACTTCACTAAATACCTCCGGTTCAAGAAGGACGAACGGGCAAATTAAATGTGGAAAATTGCATTTATCTGAATGTAACTCATTATGTACATTACAGTAAATGATAAAGACAATTATTATTTATCAAAGTTACATAGACAAGTAGGAATTTGGGACACGTAGGTAGCAAAAATGTCCCCCTTCGATACTTACAACTGGCATATCCACAAGTTGCTCTAGACCTATTAATTACAAATGAAATATGTATCACCAGGAATTCTGTTAAATATATAAGTTTGTGGACTATATACATACACATATATACACATTTACATAACAGAAGGAGAATATATCTTAATATCACTCACCAATTTGACTGGAGATTAAGGTGTATCATACAAAGAAAACCTCACTGTCTATCCATGAAAATAACACTGGCCAGAGTTACAAACATAAACAAACTTATCTGAGGTTCCTGGAGCTGTCTTGTCCAGTCGCCTGATATCTCAAGTTATGCAGGAATGCACATCCAACAATTTCGGCTCCTATTTGAGAGGTTTTAAACCCAATTTAACCTCTAGAGCACGAAAATTCTTCCCATTATTCACTAACGTTTATGTTGACTTGTTCAAACATGGCGAGCCTCTTCTGCGCAGGCGCAGAATTTCCCACTTTTTATAACAAATTTTTATTAAATACAGTATATTACACTAATTTACATAAATACACTATTTTTTTTCTGGAAAATACATTGTTTTCCACAACTATTGTCGGCAGTACAGCATTTGGATCCGGTACTGTGGCGACCCAAAACTCAGTCATTGTTGTTCACACTTACAGTAAACCACCCGGAGGAGGAATATGTTGACAAAAAAAAAAAAAAAAAAAACAGCTAACCATACACACACACAAAAAAAATAAAAAAAGTAAAATGATTTATGACGGCCACTCTAGGGAGGTTTGGAATTTTTAAGTCACTTTAATTATGTAGTTAGGTGTTAAATGGAAAAAGTCACACATGAAAATGAGGATTTTGATGATTCTATAAAACAATACTTATTAAGCTGGTTAGTGACACATGTGTAAAAAAGACACACAATGCGGGTTATGACATTTTTCTGTGACTCAACGCCCTCCCTTCATGCATAAGGAGGATTACTAACAATCCACTAGACGAAGTCCTCACATCAGTTCCTGATCAACCGGGCTGTGGTGCACAAAGTCGGATTGCAGGCGGCGGGCTCGAACAGCATGATCGATTCGACCAGTAACCAGGAAGCCTGGAACTGCACCGGGCGAGGGTAGGAGGTGACTTCCAGAAGTAACTACATATAGGAAACCTACAGATATACTGTACCATTGTATTAACACAGTGTTAAGGACATTGAAGTAAATATATCAGAAAGAATATCTTCATTAAGACTTAAGAAAGCACTCAGGCGTACATAGTTGTACCGGCCTGGATGTGCTGACTACGGCCATGGACTTGCAAGTCTTGTCTCGTCCCTGTCCCCCATCTACTACATATACTGGTATCGTTACCTCCTGGGTTAATATGACTTGTAAATAGTTTAAGTCGGACCGAAACGTTGTCATAAGCTTTCTCTCTCTCTCTCTCTCTCTGTCTATCTCTGTGTGGGATATCTGTGTATTGTGTAAGGTTGTGAGAAAGTGTTAGTGAGTGTAGGCAAGTAGTTTTTCACGATTGGAGGTGCTGTTTGAGTGTAAGCAACTCCAGCACACCTCGCCCGAACCAAGTGTCAGCCTCTCTCTCCGTTGCAACAACCACAGTTAATCCTTCTTCAAGATGGGTAAAGCGCTCCTGATTCAAAAAATGGAATCTAGCTTCCATTTCCTCAGATCAAACCTGATTACCTCTCATTTTACAGACGCTGTATGACAACCCTAATGGTTTGGCGCTTCCCTATTATCATAATATAATAAGGAAGCATAACCAAAACAACAATAATAATAATAATGCAATTTCACAATTCAATCATCCAGATAAACAAAACAAAAAGAGCGTATATAAGAGCGGGGTGAGGCAAAGTAGGTAGCACGAAGCTTGAGGTGAGGTGCGGGTGAGGGTAGATAATTAATGAGTGAGGTTGTGCCTCACTTACCTGTGTGTCTCATGCCACATACCATGCTAAATATTGCATGAAAAATACTGGATTCCGTGTGTCACGAACCAGAGAAACTGACGTGCAATAGTGAGTGGGAGGAGAGGAGGGCGAGGGTGGGGAGGTGGAACGGGGAGAGTAGGAGCAGGGAGAGTAGGAGCGGGGAAGGTAGGAGCCGGGAAAATAGGAGTGAGGGGAATATGGGAGGAGGGAAGAAGCGTAATAGATGATGTGGGATAGTAAGTGCAGGTGTGGAGCAGGTATGAGTGTTATGGGATGCGAAGTGCGTGTTGTGGGTAGCATGACCCAACACTGTGCAGGATCCTACTCCCCCCTCCCCCTCCCTCCCCCCTCCCCGGGCTCCGTCACGCACTCTTTCTACACCTGCTGCTGCTGTACCGCTGATATTCACAAGGCTTGCCTTGATGTTGTTCAAGATTTCTTGATCCAACAAATTGAAGCTACTCCTCCCTTTCCTTGGATGAAACTGGATTACCTTCCACTCCACAGGCGCTGTATTACTGCTACAGGTTTAGCGCAAGTCACTGAAAACCTCAATACTGTTGCGTAGCATAACTTCCCGACACCGCACTGCCGTTCCTGAGGGTTCAAAAGCTGACAGCTACCGGGTCACCATTTCAGACGTACTTGATCAAATATGGGATCCATGCTGGTGCTGCTGACTTAACGATAAACTTACCTTACAATTTGTATGAGGCCCTAAATGTACTGTGACTAGCGGACGGAGGCTCGAGCCCCCCTCCATTTCTTGCGATGAATGACCCACATGGATCTAGCGCTTCACATTATGAAATACCTTAAAGTATTAATCAAAGATATATTTTCAGTGTTTTCATCCTTTCATCGGAACATATGGTTGTTGTTGTAGCTCTGGGAGTCATTTTAGCTCGTCTACTGACCTTTATTTTTTTCGATTTTGTTGTAGGTGCTGACTCCAGACTACCGCTGTATTATCAAAATTTCGTCTAATATGTTGTGATTAGTATTGTAATTATTCCCTCGTCAAATATCTAAAGGCTATTTGATAATTTTATAATTTGCACTGTTGTGCATTATTACTCCCATAACCTGTTGTTTGCTGGGATTATGTGCTTCTGTTATTAACACCTTTGTCTCTCCGCATCTAGCACAGTCACTGGAATTCGAAATTTCTTAAATCTCCAGTTGCTTCTGATCATCATTGCTACTTCTAATAGTGTATTTTCCATTCGGTATATCACATATGTTACTTCTCCCGTAAATGTCATTTCCACTTTGACTAAAGTGTTAGTGTTTCCCTCTTCTCCTTTCTTACAGAATACCACTCTTTTCAGCGCGACATACTACTATTTTTTTTATTATCGTTTTGTATCTGGAAATAATGGACGATAAAAATCTTAATGCAAATTTTGGGGGATTCAATGGAATGAAATCACTGATGGAATGTAGGCTGGTGGATTGTGATGAGGTGAGAGGAATAGTGGCAGATAATGAGGTGAGGAGGAGGTTGGTTGATCGTGACACGTGATTTAGAGTGACGGAGAGCGGGGTGATGTCAGATCATGGTCGACAGGAATTGCTGCTAGAGGAAAAAAGAGTGAAGATGATGCACGTGACAGGGAAACGGTACTGGAGTCAGGGTTTGAGTGAGTAAAATAGTAAAATTGGTAGACAGTGATGTAGAGTATCAGTAATGTTTTGTATCGATATACTTACCTGGAAGGTGTTCTAGGGGTCAACGCCCCCGCGCTCTGGTCCATAACTAAGCCTCGCGGTGGAGCAGTGCCTGATTAACCAGGCTGTTATTAGAGGCCGCACGCAATCCGACGTACGAACTGCAGCCTGGCTAGACAGGCACTCATTTGAGGTATCTGTTCAGCTCCCTCTTGAAGACAGCTAGACGTCTACTGGTAATCCCCTCTATGTATGCTGGAAGGCAGTTGAATCTTTGGCCCCTGACACTTATTGTTATCTCTTAGTGTACTCACTGCACCACCTGCCTAGTCTCTTGCTGTCGTGAGGAGTGATTTCTGTATGCAGATTTGGGACTAGTTCATCTAGGATTTTCCATATGTAAATTATGTATTTTTCTCGCCTGCGTTCTAAGGAGTACAAACCAAAGGACTTCGAACAGTCCCAGTAATTGAGGTGCTTGGCTGTAATTATACTTGCAGTGAAAGTTCTCTGTATATTCTCCAGATCTGCAATTTCGCCTACTGTGAAAGGGGCCGTTAATGTACATCACTTGTTTTTGGCATCACTTGTTTTTGAAGGTTTTCATTATCCATCCTCTCATTTGAGGTGATCTTCGAAAATGAGATCTACTGACATCACTCCTAAGTCCTTCACATTATTTCTCCGCTCTATTGTGTGTTTAGAATTTGTTATATAATCCGATCTATTATATCCAGAGTAATTGAAATTTTTCCTCATTGAACTTAGCATTGTTTTCTGTGGCTCATTGAAAGACTTGGTTTACATCCGCTTATTAGGCCATTTTTGTAGCTATTGGTCGAGCCTCATTTTGTGTACTTCAAACATGTGCTAATGATCACTCCAATGTTTTTCTTGTAAATCCGCTAGCCGCTTTAAAAACATTTTGTGTTCATTTCCCATGCCTTTGACCACAGCACTAACTTTATTAACTTTTATGTAAAACCTGTTTTGAGATCATTTTTGTAAATTTTCCATAAGATTCAGTCACTCGAATACTTTGAAGCCTGTTGTTTGTGGAGGATTGTCAGAACGTTCGTGGGATATGTCAGGATGTTCCTGTGGAGATGTCGGAATATTCATGGGATAATGTTATGCTTGTTGAATACTCTCAGAACGTTTTTGCTGTGATGTCACTATATTCACGGGAATAATGTTTGTGGGGTATCGTCAGAACATTCGTGAGGTGATAGTTGGATGGTGGTGTGATAGGTTGTTTGAGGAGTGACATTGGGATGTTGGTTGGATATTGAATGCTTGTTGGACATGAACACAGTTCTGTAGTACCTAAAATCAATAGCCTGGCTTCAAACCCAACCTCTGTGCTGCAACATGACAACGTAACATCCCAGCCTGTGTGATGGAACATGACAGGAAAACATCCCAGCCTGTGTGATGGAACATAGATGTTCGCTGGATGCTGGATGTTCTTGGAGGGGGATGTCACAATGTATGTTAAGTGACATAGGATGTGGAGGATTTTATGATATAAAGATATTCAAGAGGTGACGTCAGGATGCTAGTTTCGTATATCATGATGTTCGTGCAGTATGTTGTGATGTTCATGCAGTGTGCCATGACGTTCATGGAGTGTCATATTGTAAGTGGGGTACGTCAAGATGTTCGTGGAGTGTGTCGTGATGTACCTGGGGTATCATGATATACGTACGTTGTGTCATGATGTACATGGAGTGTGTCATGGTGTTCGAGAAGCGTCACGGTGTTCGTGGAGTGTCACGATGTTCGTGGAGTGTCACGATGTTCGTGGAGTGTCACGATGTTCGTGGAGTGTCACGATGTTCGTGGAGTGTCACGATGTTCGTGGAGTGTCACGATGTTCGTGGAGTGTCACGATGTTCGTGGAGTGTCACGATGTTCGTGGAGTGTCACGATGTTCGTGGAGTGTCACGATGTTCGTGGAGTGTCACGATGTTCGTGGAGTGTCACGATGTTCGTGGAGTGTCACGATGTTCGTGGAGTGTCACGATGTTCGTGGAGTGTCACGATGTTCGTGGAGTGTCACGATGTTCGTGGAGTGTCACGATGTTCGTGGAGTGTCACGATGTTCGTGGAGTGTCACGATGTTCGTGGAGTGTCACGATGTTCGTGGAGTGTCACGATGTTCGTGGAGTGTCACGATGTTCGTGGAGTGTCACGATGTTCGTGGAGTGTCACGATGTTCGTGGAGTGTCACGATGTTCGTGGAGTGTCACGATGTTCGTGGAGTGTCACGATGTTCGTGGAGTGTCACGATGTTCGTGGAGTGTCACGATGTTCGTGGAGTGTCACGATGTTCGTGGAGTGTCACGATGTTCGTGGAGTGTCACGATGTTCGTGGAGTGTCACGATGTTCGTGGAGTGTCACGATGTTCGTGGAGTGTCACGATGTTCGTGGAGTGTCACGATGTTCGTGGAGTGTCACGATGTTCGTGGAGTGTCACGATGTTCGTGGAGTGTCACGATGTTCGTGGAGTGTCACGATGTTCGTGGAGTGTCACGATGTTCGTGGAGTGTCACGATGTTCGTGGAGTGTCACGATGTTCGTGGAGTGTCACGATGTTCGTGGAGTGTCACGATGTTCGTGGAGTGTCACGATGTTCGTGGAGTGTCACGATGTTCGTGGAGTGTCACGATGTTCGTGGAGTGTCACGATGTTCGTGGAGTGTCACGATGTTCGTGGAGTGTCACGATGTTCGTGGAGTGTCACGATGTTCGTGGAGTGTCACGATGTTCGTGGAGTGTCACGATGTTCGTGGAGTGTCACGATGTTCGTGGAGTGTCACGATGTTCGTGGAGTGTCACGATGTTCGTGGAGTGTCACGATGTTCGTGGAGTGTCACGATGTTCGTGGAGTGCATCATGATTTACGTGGGGTGTCATGATGTTCGTGGAGTGCGTCATGATGAACGTGGGGTGCGTCATGATGTTCATGGGGTGACGTCACGATGTTCCTTGGGGCGACGTCATGTTTGTGGGGTGACGTCATGATATTCGTGGGGTGACGTCAGGATGGTCGTTGGATACATACACAGAGTTCCTACCGTTGAAGTGTAATGCCACTCAAGAGTTTACATACATAATATTAAGTTTAGCCAACCGTCGAAAGGGACGTACGGACGCATGTGTGTGTGAGATCATTTTTTTTTATTAAACAAAACACGTTATGTCAGTATAGTGCTATTGACCTACTAGAGCTTTAACGATAGTTACATATGGGAACAAAAGCTAGTTATTTTAATTCACTCAGTCACGGTGGATTTCACAGCTCAATTGCTGAAAACTGTCAGTCTGGGCTGAGAAACTTTGTAAAGTAATGAGGATATTGCCAAGAAATTCTCTAAGGGTTCGGTAGTTGCTGAAGCTTTGATGATTGTATTCTCAGCGAAGCTGGGGTTATTGTTCAGGGATTAGCACCTCACAGGATGACCACTCCCCACCCTCCCCAACAGAAATAGAATATATAGTTGTGTCATCATCATTATCACAGAGATAACAAAACCTTAAACATTTATATTAAATTACATTTATATACCGATAAATACATATATCCCCAGTGTATTTTTTTGTTGCACTTGTATGGCGACGACCAACCGGAACATCATGGAACAAATACTACCTCACTCTACGTAACTAACACCAACCAAATTTAGTATGACCCAAAATTAGTTGGGCATGACCAAGCTGCAAGCTCTTAAAATAATTTTCAGTGGTAGCCTACGTCTCCGAGGTTGATTAGCGAAAAATGAAACACGATTAAATATCTATATATTATCAATTCAGATGAGAAACATTTCCATTGCAATTTGTTCCACTTGACCGTCTCTAGTTATAAAGCACAACAGTCTTTACATACAGACACACACACACACACACACACACACACACACACACACCCACACAATCAAAGCAGTCACAGAAACGAAACTCACCGAGGCAATAACAGATGCAATCTTACCACCGGGATATCAGATCCTGAGCAAAGATAGGAGTAGAGGGGGAAGAGGGGTTGCACTCCTCATAAAAAACCGATGGGGATTTGAGGAAATGGAGATTTGAGAAAGGGACTACATACTATGCACAGTTTAGTCTGGGGAGCATAGCATAGTCATTGGAGTGGTGTATAACCCACCACAGAACTGCAGGAGGCCATGAGAGGAACACGAAGAGAACACCAGAGCGATGGTGGACACACTGGCTGAGGTGGCAAGAAGAGCTCACTCGAGCAGAGCAAAGTTACTGGTTATGGGCGATTTTTACCACAGGGAGATCGTTTGGGAAAACCTAGAGCCACATGGGGGTCCCAAAACATGGAGAGCCAAGATGATGGATGTGGTACTGGAAAACCTCATGCCTCAGGGACACCACCAGAGGGAGATGGGGGGGATGAACTAGCAAGACTGTACAAACCTGGGTATAGCATTCCGATTCCTCAGTAAGGAATCGTTCAAGACTCTATACACTGTGTACGTCAGGCCCATAATGGAGTATGCGGCACCAGTTTGGAACCTACACTCAAAAGATCACTTTGACAGTGAAATATGGATAAGTGGTTACAACCTTTTTAGATGCGACAGAAAAAACAGGCAACAAGGGGGGGTTGGCCTGTATGTCAAAGAGTCCCTTATCTGCACGGAGTTGCTGAACACCACAAATGAGGTAGTTGAAGTTCTATCAAAGATCGAGAACCAAAACCTAGTCATTGTGGTTGTATACAAGCCACCAGATGCAACCTCACAACAGTTCAAGGAACAGCTACTGAAAATCGATTACTATTTGGAAAACCTTCCAGCTCCATCCCCAAACATCTTACTGCTTGGTTATTTCAACCTAAGGCATACAAAATGGAAGAATGTAGCAAATAATGTTATAGCTGAAACAATCCCCGGAGGTAGCGCAGATGAAAGGTCACACACACATGAGGTACTAAGTCTCTGCGAAAAACACACCTTAACCTATGCTCGTAGGACATGTCCTTTAGCTCCGGAACTAGTCTCCTTGCAAACTTTTACACTTTCTCTAGTTTCCTGAAATGCTTGGCCAGGTTTGGGTTCCAAACTGGTGCTGCATACTCCAATATGGGGCTGACGTACACGGTGTTCGGGGTCCTGAACGATTCCTTGCTGAGATGCCAGAATGCTATTTTTAGGTTTGTTAGGCGCCCATGTGCTGCAGCAGTTATTTGGTTGATGTGCACCTCAGGAGATGTGTTCGGTATTATACTCACCCCAAGATCCTTTTCCTTGAGTGAGGTCTGTAGTCTTGGCCCCCCTAGACTGTACTCTTTCTGCAGTCTTCTTTGACCTTCCCCAATATTCATGACATTGCACTTTGTGGGGTTGAACTCCAGGAGCCAGTTTCTGGACCAGGCCTGTAGCCTGTCCAGAGCCTTTTGTAGTCCTGCCTGGTCCTCCTCCGATTGAATTCTCCTCACTAATTTGACATCGTCTGCAAACAAGGACACTTCTGTGTGAATTCCTTCCGTCATGTCGTTCACATGTACCAAAAACAGCACCGGTCCAAGGACTGAGCCCTGCGGAACCCCCATTGTCACAGGCGCCCACTGACACTTCGTCACGTACCATGACTCGCCGATGTCTTTCCGTCAGGTATTCTCTGATCTATTGCAGTGCCTTCCCTGTTATACCTGCCTGGTCCTCCAGCTTTTGCACTAATCTCTTGTGTGGAACTGTGTCAAAAGCCTTGTGTATTCATCTAATTGTGGTTGCAGGGGTCGAGACTCAGCTCCTGGCCCTGCCTCTTCACTGACCACTACTGGGCCCTCCCTCTCCCTGCTCCATGAGCTTTATCATACCTCTTCTTGAAACTATGTATGGTTCCTGCCTCTACTACATCACTTGCCAGACAACTCTGTGGCTGAAGAAATACTTCCTAACATCCCTTTCACTCATCCAAGTCTTCAACTTCCAATTGTGACCCCTTGTTTCTGTGTCCCATCTCTGGAACATCCTGTCTCCATCCACCTTGTCTATTCCACGCAGTATTTTGCATGTCGTTATCATGTCACCCCTAACCCTCTTGTCCTCCAGTGTCGTCAGACCGATTTCCCTTAACCTTTCTTCGTAGAACATTCCCCTTATCTCTGGAATCAGCCTTGTTACAAACCTTTGCACTTTCTCTAATTTCTTGATGTGCTTGACCAGGTGTACCTGGAGGTTACCTGGAGGTTATTCCGGGGATCAACGCCCCCGCGGCCCGGTCCATGACCAGGCCTCCCGATGGATCAGGGCCTGATCAACTAGGCTGTTACTGCTGGCCGCACGCAGTCCAACGTAAGAGCCACAGCCCGGCTGATCCGGCGCTGACTTTAGGTATCTGTCCAGCTCTCTCTTGAAGGCAGCCAGGGGTTTATTGGCAATTCCCCTAATACTTGATGGGAGGCTGTTGAACAGTTTTGGGCCCCGGACACTTATGGTGTTTTCCCTTAGTGTGCCAATGGCGCCCCTACTTTTTATTGGGGGCATTTTGCATCGCCTGCCCAGTCTTTTACTTTCGTAGGGAGTGATTTCTGTGTGCAGATTTGGGACCATTCCTTCCAAGATTTTCCAAGTGTAGATTATGATATATATCTCTCCCTCCTGCGTTCCAACGAGTACAAGTCAAGTGCTTCCAAGCGTTCCCAGTAGTTAAGGTGCTTGACAGAACTTATACGTGCAGTAAAGGATCTCTGTACACTCTCTAGATCTGCGATTTCACCTGCTTTGAATGGAGATGTTAATGTACAGTAGTATTCCAGCCTAGAGAGAACAAGTGATTTGAAAAGGATCATCATGGGCTTGGCATCTCTCGTTTTGAAAGTTCTCATTATCCATCCTATCATTTTCTTTGCACGTGCGATCGTGGCACTGTTGTGATCCTTGAAAGTGAGATCCTCAGACATTACTACTCCCAGGTCCCTTACATTATTTTTCCGCTCTATTGTATGGCCGGAGTCAGTAGTATACTCTGTTCTAGTTATTATCTCCTCCAGTTTTCCATAACGTAGTTGTTGGAATTTGTCCTCATTGAACATCATATTGTTTACCGTTGCCCACTGGAAAACTTTGTTTATATCTTCTTGGAGGTTAACCGCGTCCTCAGCAGATGACAGCCTCATGCAGATCCTAGTATCATCCGCAAAGGATGATACGGTGCTGTGGTGTATATCTCTGTTTGTCTGATATGAGGATAAGGAATAAGATGGGGGCGAGTACTGTGCCTTGTGGAACAGAGCTCTTCACTATGGCAGCCTCCGATTTAACTCTGTTGACCACTACTCTTTGTGTTCGATTTGTTAGGAAGTTGAAGATCCATCTCCCCACTTTCCCAGTTATTCGTTTAGCACGTATTTTATGGGCTACTACGCCATGATCGCATTTTTCAAATGCTTTTGCAAAGTCTGTGTATATTACATCTGCATTCTGATTTTCTTCCAGTGCATCCAAGGCCATGTCATAGTGATCCAGTAGTTGTGAGAGGCAGGAGCGACCTGCCCTGAACCCATGTTGCCCTGGATTGTGCAGATTTTGGGAATCCAGGTGATTTGCAATCCTGCTTCTTAGCACTCTTTCAAAGATTTTTATGATGTGGGACGTCAGAGCTATTGGTCTATAGTTCTTAGCTAATGTTTTGCTGCCACCTTTATGAAGTGGGGCTATATCCGTTGTTTTAAGTGACTGTGGAATTTCACCCATGTCCAAGCTCCTCCTCCATAGTGTACTTAGGGCACGCGAGATGGGTTTCTTGCAGTTCTTAATGAAAACAGAGTTCCACGAATCTGGGCCCGGGGCTGAGTGCATAGGCATGTTGTCAATGGCTTTTTCGAAATCTATCGGAGTTAGGGTAATGTCGGAAATCTGGAATACATTTATGGAGTTTTGAGGCTCATTCATGAAATCATTTGGGTCGTCGATCCTCAGACCGATTAGTGGTTCACTAAACACAGAGTCGTACTGGGATTTCAATATTTCACTCATTTCCTTGTTGTCATCTGTGTAAGTCCCATCCTGTCTGAGTAAGGGCCCGATACTAGATGTGGTATTTGCCTTGTTTTTGGCATATGAAAAGAAATATTTTGAATTTCTTTCAATTTCACTAATAGCTTTAAGCTCCTCCTGCCTCTCCTGGTTCCTGTAAGAGTCATTTAGCTTAAGTTCGATAGTTTCCCCTTCCCTGGTCAGCGCCTCCTTTCGTGTATCAGATATTCTAGCACTCCTGAGGAGCTCAGTGACTCTTCGTCGTCTTCTGTAGAGGGAGCGTCTTTTTCTCTCCAGTTTACTCCTGCTCTTCTTCTTTCTTAGGGGAATATGCCTAGAACATGCTTCGGCTACCAGGAAGTTGATCCTTTCAAGGCACTGGTTTGGATCCATGTCATATAAGACATCTTCCCAACATGTTTCGTTTAGGACATGGTTTACCTGGTCCCAGTTGATGTTCTTGTTGTTGAAATTGTATTTTGTGAAGACACCTTCACAGGTACATGCATTCTGCTGTTCAGGACCCCTATGCATGTACGTCTGGACTTCGATTAGATTGTGATCGGAATTAGTTGTTTTTGATATTCTTATGTCTCTTATCAGGTCCTCATTATTTGTGAAGATAAGGTCAAGTGTGTTTTCTAGTCTTGTTGGCTCCACTATCTGCTGGCTTAAGAGAACTCTACATGACGACACTGGAGGACAGTAGGGACAGGGAAGAAGGGGACATGATAACGGCATATAAAATACTGAGAGGAATCGGCAAGTTGGACAAAGATTGGGTGTTCCAGAGATGGGACACTGCACCAAGAGGTCACACTTGAAAGCTGGAGACTCAGATGAGTCACAGAGATGTTAGGAAGCATTTAATAAGTCATATAGTTTTCGAGAAGTGTGATAATCTGGAAAATGATGTAGTGGAGGTAGGTACCATATGTAGCTTAAAGAAGAGGTACGAAAAATCTCGTGGAATCGGGAAAGAGTGGACCTAGTAGCAGTCAGTGAGGAGGCGGGGCCAGGAGCTATGAATCGACCCCTGCAACCAACGAGTCATGGTACGTGACGAGCGGGGCTCCACAGGGGTCAGTCCTAGGACCTGTGCTGTTTTTGGTGTATGTAAATGACATAACGGAAGGGATAGACTCAGAAGCATCCTTGTTTGCAGATGATGGGAAATTAATGAGGTGAATTAAATTGGTCGAGAATCAGGCAGGACTACAAAGAGACCTGGACAGGCTACAAGCCTCGTCCAGCAGCTGGCTCCTTGAATTTTACCCCGCCAAATGCCAAGTCATGAAGATCGGGGAAGGGCAAAGAAGACCGCAGACAGAATATAGTGTAGGTGGCCAAAGACTGCAAACCTCACTAAAGGAAAAAGATCTTGGGGTGAGTACAACACCGAGCACATCTCCTGAGGCACACATCAATCAGGTAACTGCTGCAGCATATTGGCGTCTGGCAAATCTAAGAATTGCATTCTGATACCTCATTAAGGAATCGTTCAAGACTCTGTACACCATACACATCAGGCCCATATTGGAGTATGCAGCACCAGTTTGGAATCCACACCTGGTCAATCACGTCAAGAAATTAGAGAAAGTGCAAAGGTTTGGAATGAGACTACTCCCAGAGTTAAAGGGATTGTCCTACGAAGAAAGGTTAAGGGAAATCGGCCTAACGACATTGGAGGACAGGAGGGTCAGGTGAAACATGATAATGACATATAAAATACTGCGAGGAATTAACAAAGTGGACAAAGACAGGATGTTCCAGACATGGGACGCAGAAACAAGGGGTCACAAGTTGAAGACTCCTGTGAGTCAAAGGAACGTCAGGAAGTATTTCTTCAGTCATAGAGTTGTCAGGAAGTGGAATAGCCTAGAAAGTGACGTAGTGGAGGTAGGATTCATACATAGTTTTAAGATGAGGTTTGATAAAGCTCACAGAGCAAGGAGAGAGACGACCTAGTAGCAATCAGTGAAGAGGCGGGGCCAGGAGTTATGATTCGTCCCTGCAACCACAAATAAGTGAGTACATGAGGAACAGAGGGGAAGGAGGAGTTGCACTGCTTATCAGAAATCAGTGAAGTTTTGAGGAGTTAGGAGGAATGAACAGAGGAAACAAGGGACTACAGAGTAAGAACACTTCAGATCTGGGTGGTGATAGCAGTATATACAACCCTCTACTGAACAGCAGGAGACGAAGACAAGAGTACAATGGAACAACAAAGCAATTGTGAGAAAACCTGGAGACACACTGGGAACCAGAAACATGGGTGACTGTGATGCTGGATATGATACTGGAAAACTTGAAGCACTAGCATATTAGGGACACAACCAGGGAAAGAAAAGAGGACGAACCAGCGAGACTGGACCTTATATTCATATTGAGAGGTTCAGACGTAGGGGATATTACATACGAAAGGCCCCTTGGCACCAATGAATATGTGGTTCTGAGGGAAGAAGCCAACCTTCAGAAGAGGGGATTACACAGGCATGAAGCAATTCCTGTATGAGGTGCAGTTGGAAGATAACCCGAGGAAACGACAGTAAATGAAATGATGGAACACGTGGCTACAAAGGAGGAGTTCATACCCAGTGGCAATAGAAACACTTGAAAGACCAGAGTGAGCACATGCTTTACCCAGGAGTGTAGAGAGGCCAAAGCCAAGTATGTTAGAGCAGAGAAAAAGTATAGAAAACAAAAGCCAGAAAAATATGCATGGATAAGGAGGGAGGCCCAGCGGCAATATGAGAATAACATAGCATCGAAAACCAAATCTGACGCAAAGTTGTTATACAGCCACATCGGGAGGAAACAGTCAAGAATCAAATAATCTGACTAAGGAAGGAAGGAGGAGAGCTCACAAAAAGCGACCAGGATGTTTGTGAAAAAAGATACAAGATTCAGGGAGGTATTCTCAGAAGAGACAAAGTTTTCCAGTAGACCGAGGCAGAGTACACCAGGAAATGCAGGAGACACTACACACAAGCGAGGAGGTCAAGAAACTGCTATGTGAATTAGATACCTCGAAGGTAGTAGACCCAAATAACATCTCTCCATGGGTTTCGAGAGAGGGCGCAGAGACAGTGTGTGTGTGTCGATAACAATCTTCAGCAAATCTATTGAAACAGGGCAGCTACCAAAGGTGTGAAAAACAGCAAATGTAGTCCCAGTTATTTAGAAAGGAAATAGACAGGCATCACATGACAATGATCAGTGTCACTGACATGTGATGGAAAAGATTATCAGAAAAGTCGTGGAGCACCTAGAGAGGAACGGGCTCATACATGACAACCAGCATGGCTTCAAAGTACCACACAAGAAATTGGTACCAAAAATAGAGGAGCAGGCAGAAATAACAGGAAAAACACTGCAATGGATCAAGGAATACTTGGCAAAAAGGAAACAACGGGTGATGATACGTGACAAGGTGTTGGAGTCGGCGTATGTATCATGTGGGGTTCCACAAGGGTTGGTTCTAGGGCCGATGCTGCTTACTGTATATGTAAGTTACGTGGCCGAAGGGATAGAGTCAGAGGTGTCCTGTTAGCAGACGACGTAAAACTAATAAGGAGAACTCAGGTGGACGAGGATCTGGTCCAACAAATGACTCCTGGAGTTTAACCCCATCAAGTGAAAAGTTATGAAGCTTGGGGAAGGACAAAGAAAACAGCAGGCGGATTACAGGGGTCAAAAACTGCAAACATTACTAAGGAAAAGGATCTTGGGAGGGGGGAGGGGGGGAATCATACCGAGCACATCTCCTGAGGCGCACATCAACCAAATGACTACTACGGCATATGGGCGCCTGGCGAACCTAAGAATGGTGTTTCGACATCTAAGGAGTCATTCATGATACTGTACACCGTGTACATCAGGCCAGTGTTGGAGTATGCAGCACCAGAATGGAACCCACACCTGGTCAAGCACGTCAAGAAATTAGGGAAAGTGCAGAAGTTCGCAACAAGACTAGTCCCGGCACTTAGGGATATATGTCCTATGAAGAGTGGTAAGGGAATTCAACCTGATGACACTGGACGGCTGGAGGGATAGAGGTGGATATGATAACAACGTACAAAATATTGAGAGGTATTGACAAGATGGAATGCTTAAGAGATCGGACACAGGAACAAGAGGACACACCTCTAGAAGTTGAACACTCAGATGAGTCATAGGCATGTTAGGAAGTATTTCCTCAGAATTATAATTGTTAGGAAGTAGAACAATCTGGAGAGTGAAGAAGTAGAGGTGTGATCAATACACAACTTTAAGATGAGGTACGATAAGGTTCTTCGAGCCGGGAGAGAGTGGACCTAGTAGCGATCAGCAAAGAGGCAGGGCCAGGAGTTGATACGACCCCTGCAGCCATATATAGGTTAATACATACATACACACACACTCACAACTTATATGCATGTATATACATACATACATAAATGTATATAATTGTATGTGTGTGCATGTGTTTACAGAGCCTGCCTCCATTAATTAGTCATCCATATCATTCCACTTCCATAATCCTTCAGGCTGAACCAGTACTGCCTGACATCCTTGCGATTAATTTATCTTAACATCTTATAGTGCCTTCATGTACCAGTTTTTTCTTTCTCATTTGTTCATCCAATGAAGTCCTCTTAGTATTTTATATGTACCTTGTCTCCAATAGCTGCATCAGGCAATAGTTCTCTTAGTCTTGAATTAAGAGTTCGTTGTAGCTCTGGTACACGTTTGCAAACACCTGCACTTCTCCAGTTTTTATATGCTTTATAAGGCATTGGATCCATGTTTGTACCACATACTCAATGATGGCCCTTTTCTGTGTCAAATACAAGGCTGCTGTGATTCCTGAAAGCAAATGAACATTTACTGTTGAGATTATTTAATTCGTGTGTGCAACGATATGTTCAACAACATGCTTACCGTAGGTACTTCTCCATTTAAATGAGGTTTTCAGCCTCTTTTTTTTCGTGTGGAAGACTTCCGTGTGTGTATACATTTGAGTGACTCTGTTAGCGTATTCACCTATAGTTCGCCAACCTCTCCACGTGCTCTATCAATGAAATGGTGCACACTTCCTCCACAGTGGCTGTCAAAATTACACCTAGCTGTATACTTACCGGTTTGATATCCTTGTTGGCATTTGCTTCCTGGTTCCTTACCAGGCTGAATGGTTCAGCGTAATTGGCCACTGAAGGAGGCTTGGGTTGGCACAAGGGTATATGCATGGCGCATTGAAAACGACACTTGACCAGCTCAACAAATTTTTTTACCTCACCTGCCCTGTTCCAACCATATTTCATTCAGGTCCCCTTACCTGCCTAGCACAAGATTAAGGAATGCATTCTACTTTTACCCGATACATTTATTCTGCCTGTGGGTTTGATGGTCTGGTTTTCTCATGCATGTCACTGAACAGATGTTTGGAGCGCAT
Organism: Cherax quadricarinatus; assembly: GCF_038502225.1. NCBI lineage: Eukaryota > Metazoa > Arthropoda > Malacostraca > Decapoda > Parastacidae > Cherax > Cherax quadricarinatus. The sequence continues at coordinate 33,552,045 of NC_091327.1, forward strand.
ATTAGATTAGGGGCGCTGGTGAATATATTGATCCGCCTCTTTGGTGCTCACGTAAGTAAAGATTCACATGCGATGTGTGTCCTGTCTGGCACAAAAACTGAAGATTCCCGGTTCCAGGCCTTCACAAACAGCTCAGCCTAAACGCCAATTAACTGACAGTAAGGAGCGCTCCTAAACATTCTCGACATATCAGGACGCTAGTCACTATGACATTCATAGAACTTGTCAAATTTCAGAGATGTTAGTGACAAATAGGTTTCATTTCTAATATTAGAGGCCAAATGCTAGACAAGTATAAACATGGCATGTGGCACTCTGGTAAGAAATTTGCCTTTCAAGGCAGTGATAGAAAATAGTTAACTCTTCGTTCTCTGCCACACTGACAGCGAGGGAATAACGATCGAAGACTTTGTTTCATGTAAACACTCTATGGAGAACACTGGCACACGGTAATTCAAATAATTCCCACACCCCGAACCTGTTATCACATTTTAGTCGTCTTATCCATTCCTCAATTTTCATAACCTTGCCTGAGCTGAAGATGAATTCTAGTAGATTACTTTCTGACCAGTTCTGCTGTTTGTCTTTGTCTCTGTCGGTTTTTAGTCTAGTCCCTAATTACATACTTATAAACAGGGATATATCGGACTCTCGTGTATTCAGGTGTGTCCTCCACATAAATAAAAAATTGCAAAATTCAGTACCGATCTTTGTGGAACCCAATTTGCTTCACATCTCTTCTCGGACAATCACAATTTGACCTCTTCCTATTAGGTACTCTTTCATTCACTATAGCGTATTCCTTGTTATTTTTTCCTGCTCCTTAGGGATTTGTCTCATTTGTTTCTTATGCTGTCCACCCATCTCTCTTATGCCTCACTTCTTTTACACAGAATTTACTGTCTCTAAACTGATGGATGGTGGGTGGGTTTGAGGTATGAGGGATTCTTATATGAATTTTTAGATTATTCAGGATTTCCATTGATCAAAAATGAACTGATTAGGGAACAGTTGATGTTAATTTGTTTCATAAAAATCACATTTCATTTTATTTTCAGGAGGCTACTCCTGGCTATTTGTGACTTTGACTGCAGTTACAGAGGAGAACTTACGAAATGCTTTAGACGAAGAGTTCAGACAATTATGGAATACGTTATGGAGGAGGTGACTCGCACCACAATTGACTTGCAGAATAAAATGTTCAGCGATCCCTAATGTGTTCAACTGTTTAAACTTACCCATCTACTCATCATCTATATTACAATGCCTCACAAAGAGAGAGACGATCTAGCTGAAGTTCTAGTAGTAAGCTTACAGTGTAAATATGACTTCGTTTTGAGTACTTTGATGATGTAATATTTGTGATACTTTTAGATAGTTGTGCAAGTTATTTGGGCTTTGGTGATTATGTCTTGAACAGTCAGAGTTGTAGACACTAATGCTTTTGATAATGTATGTTTATCATACATGTTAAGATTAAGTCTGGAGCCCCCTCACTGCTAAAGCCATATTATGTTGGAGTCACAACAAGACAGTATCAATGTAGTGACACACACTTCACATTAGTTTCTGCATTGGGATCTGAGGGTGAAATCACACGGAAATAATTGATGTTCTGTCAGTATATCCAGCAATATATTACAGGCACAACAAACCAGCCCATTATAGGACTTGCAGTGGAGTTACATCATAAGTTATGATGAAAGGAGCCGGTCTTTTTAATGCTTTGTAATGGCTTCACAGTCACTTATGACGAAGATTTTAGATTTCAAACTTCTGCTATAAGGCATACTGCTGACCACCGGATGGTGGTGTTCTAATGGGTTTATGGTAATTACGAACTCAAGGGGTTCACACCAAATGGCCGAAAAGTGACTCAAGCCAGTCAAAGCAATTCAGGTTATACAACACTGGAAAAATGACTGAGATTGCCAGTCCACAAGATACGGATGATAACGATGAGCATGAGGTTTGCTATTATATAACAATTCTGAGGTTTAAACAAATCCCATATTAGTCTTGCAACTAAGGGTAAGTTTATTCAGGTATACATAAAGTTACATAGATTATCATACGTAGCAGCATATGTGCAAAGTACCTAGGATAACCCAAAAAAGTCAGACAGAGTGACTTATTTCCATTGGGGAATTAATGCCAGTGGTGCTAGAGCTTTACATTGCTCTAAAGAAGCAGACTCCCATCTAGTTGTGAATCAAGTTGGGCAGCAATACATATGGAGGGTGCTTCAAGGGTCCTCTTATTAGATAATGGCGATGTAATATTGCAGATCCATAAATCTCAGATGCAGCTCTATATGAGTTGTCTGGATATAAGATAAAGCACGCTCAGATGGGGCCCCGTTGACACCCAGAAAATATGTATTTGGCCCATGTTGCAACCCCTGAATGGGTTGCAATGTATATTACCTTTTCATATAATTTTATATTGCTTATATTTGCGATAATAGCTAAATCGTGAATATATTGCTTTATATTATTTGACTTAGTTAAATTTTGTTAGGTAGGATGTAACATATTATTATGTGCTCAGTTCAAGTCTTGATTGTCTAACTACTGTAATTATCGCTCTTTGCTCGTTACTCTGCCGGCTTCTCATTGTTGCTGAGCAGCAGCTGTCCACAGAGCTATCACGTGATCGAGGGGGGGGGTGTCTCACTTCGCCTGAAGCATTCAGTCTGGTCTAGACTCGCTTGGTGTTTGGATGTATTCTTGACAAGTCGTGCCTAAATCTCCTTTATTGGCCCTTGTTGGAAGATCGTCTGTCTCATTATTGCTGTAGGTTCTGTGGGACTCTGTTCACAGAACCAATATTGTATAGACTTAGTGATTTTCGACGTTGTACTGAGGTTGTGTGTTGCATAGACACTCTGAGTAACTCAGGTCCTGAGCTGTAGCTTCTGACCTAATTTGTACTGGTTTCTGTGTACTGTCAAAGTCGGGGATTTTCTTATGCTGAACTTAGATTCAGTAGTATGGAAGTTTTGTGACTTTTGTGGAGGATCTGCTGATGGTCCCTACTTAGTGTCATTATATTATCTCCTTGTTCCTGATTGTGTCGCAGTTGCTTGTTATATTGCTATTGGGCTTAGCATTCTTTTTATTGTTCAAGCAGACTGTTCTGATTGCCGGTTGGTCAAGAAGTTAGTTTATTTGAGGACTTTGCCAGTCACTTGTTTAAGTCTAGTCGAGTCGTGAGACATAGTGAACTACTTAGAGCACTTACACACATACATATAATTATTTCTAATATCTTATTAAATGTTAATGTACCAGACGGTACTTATGAATTATAAATGTGATATGTGCTATCAGCACAATAATACTGTACACGAGAGAAGTGATTATTATTTTGATTATTGTGATTAATTTGATTTAATTTAATTTGATATACGCCTAGACAACTTAATGATTAATAAATTTATTAAATTTTAATTTCCCTAGTTAGCAGCCTACTAATTGTAATCCTGAAGCACTATTGAATCATATTGAATTCTAATGGATAATTGGACAAGGATGCTGACTAATTGTTACGAAAACCCAGTAACAGGCTGGATGATAGAAGGGCAGTCCTTTCTAGTATTCACTGGAGATCTCTAAGCTTTTCAGAGTCGCGTTTTTTGTAACAGCCCATTGATTGACTCTCCACCTCATCCGAATGAAGTTCAGAGAGCGATGGCATACTGAGAGAAGTAAACCAAAAACATAAATATGTCATCAGTAAATCTGACGAGATATGAGACTCTACACAGGTGCATAATAAGTGAAATGATCTAATCTCGAACGATGATAGTCTGTCCTGCTGTGACCGGGTGGTATTGACACTTAAAGGGCTTAGAATCCACTGTGACTCTTGTGGAAAGATTAAGATTAGACGAAATACTAGAAGCAGCTTGCAGTGACAAGTCTTGGACACGTGCACTTCGTGAGTTTTCCTCGGTAGAACGTCTTGCTCAAGAGGAACTGAAAATGTAATTATTATAAAAACTGAGGCTGTGTTGTGTGTATTTACCTATTTGTGGGTGCAGGGGTCGATTCACAGCTCCTGGCCCCGCCTCTTCATTGATCTCCACTAGATCCACTCTCTTCTCCAGGAGCTTTATCGTATCTCTTTTTAAAGCCATGTATGGATCCTGCCTCCACTGCATCACTCTCCAGAGTATTAAACTTCCTGACAATTCTGTGGCTGAAGAACTTCCTAACTGTGATTCATCTGAGTCTTCAGTTCCAGTTGTAACCCCATGTTGCTGTCTCCCGTCTCTGAAACATTCTGTCCCTGTCTACTTTGTCGATTCCTCTCAGTATTTTGTATGTCGTTATCATGTCTACCCTATCTCTCCTATCCTCCAGTATCGCCAAGTCGATTTCCCTTAACCTCTACTCGTAGGACATACCCTTGAGCTCCGGAACTAGTCTTGTTTCAGACCTTTGCATTTTCTCTAATTTCATAACTGGCTTGACCAGGTGTGGGGTTTCACACTGGTGCTTCATACTTCAGTCTGGGCCTGACGTACGCGGTGTACAGAGTCTTGAACGATTTCTTGTTAAGAAGTCGAAACGCTATTCTTAGGTAAGGTTTGTCAGGAAACAGACAAGTGTTTCCTTACGTGGGTCTTAGTTATATGATGACCTGCCACTGGAGCTTTTGGCCATCTGACCGAGGACTTCCGCTGGCTTACCGGTCCACCCCTTTAAAAAATATGGCTATTATTATAAATTTTTTTTGCTATTCTTAGGTTTGCCAGGCACTCATATGCTGCAGGAGTTATTTGGTTGATGTTTGCCTCGGAAGATGTGCTCGGTATTTTACTCACTCCAAGATCCTTTTCCTTGAGTGAGGTTTACAGTTTTTGGTCCCCTAGCTTGTACTCTGCCTGCTGTCTTCTTTGACCTTCACCAGTCTTCATGACTTTGCACTTGGTTGGGTTAAACTCCAGGAGCCGGTTGTTGGACCAGGCTTGCAGCCTGTCCAGATCTCATTGTAGCTCTGCCTGATGCTTATCCACTTGAATTCTCCGAATTACCTTCACGGTCAGGGACACCTCTGAATCTATATATTCTGTCATGTCATTCACATATACCAGAAACAGCACCGTCCCTAGGACTGACCCTTGTGGAACCCTGGTCGTCACAGTCGCCCACTCTGATGCCTCGTCACGTAACATCACTCGTCCTTTCCTTCCTGTCAAGTATTCTCTGAACCATTGCAGTGCCTTAACTGTTATTCCTGTCTGCTGCTCTAGCTTGTGCATTAATTTCTTGTGAAGAACTGTCAAAAGCCTTTAGTCACAGGGATGTCATGCTCAGTGATGCAAGTCTCTGGAACTCTTGTCTCAAGTACACTAGCTTCAGTGATGGTTTCAGAACTGCTGGTCAAAGTCTCAGGGATGCTCGTCTTAGGGATACCGTCTCAGGGATGCTCGTCTTAGGGATACCGTCTCAGGGATGTTGTTGTCAAGATGCTGATCCCTCATGAATGCCATTCCTTTGGATAACCTGGTCTCAAAGAGGCCGATCTCTGAGGGATGCCAGTTTCAAGAAGGCTTCTCTCAGGAATGCTGGTCTTAGGGAACCAAGTAAAAAGAAACTCGTATGTATTAACTAACCGGTGCCCCACCCCACTACTGACGTCAGCGATGCCCTTTGGAGCATTTCCTCCAGTTCTTGCTGACCTTGGTCATTCTGGCGTGGGAAACACAGGCGAAACACGCATCACTTTTTCTACTTTTATTTTCTTACGTGCTTCTTAACGTCAGTTTCATAACGGTTTATAAATACTATTTGTTTGAGAGTAGAATATACAAGTCTATAAAACAGTAAAAACATAAATACCACTGATATCCAGGCTCTCTCTCTCTCTCTCTACTTCCCTTCCTCCCTCCTTGCTTAATACTCTCCTATCGTTCTCTGGCAGGTGACTGTTTACACCGCAGGAATCATCGTTCATGTTGGGTGTTGTGCCTCTTGGGTTGAGTGTGGTACCTCTCGTGTTGGGTTTGGTATCTCTCGTGTTGGGTTTGGTGCCTCTCGTGATGGGTGTGGTGCCTTTCGTGTTGGCTATGGTGCCTCTCGTGTTGGCTGTGGTGACTCCCGTGTTGGCTGCGGTGGCTACCGTGTTGGCTGCGGTGGCTACCGTGCTGGCTGTGGTGACTGCTGTGTTGACTGTGATGGCTACCGTGTTGGCTGTTGTAACTGCCTTCTTGGCTGTTGTAACTGCCTTCTTGGCTGATGTAACTGCCTTCTTGGCTGATGTAACTGCCTTCTTGGCTGATGTAACTGCCTTCTTGGCTGATGTAACTGCCTTCTTGGCTGATGTAACTGCCTTCTTGGCTGATGTAACTGCCTTCTTGGCTGATGTAACTGCCTTCTTGGCTGATGTAACTGCCTTCTTGGCTGATGTAACTGCCTTCTTGGCTGATGTAACTACCTTCTTGGTTGATGTAACTACCTTCTTGGCTGATGTAATTACCTTCTTGGTTGATGTAACTACCTTCTTTGTTGATGTAACTGCCTTCTTGGCTGATGTAACTGCCTTCTTGGCTTATGTAACTGCCTTCTTGGCTTATGTAACTGCCTTCTTGGCTGATGTAACTGCCTTCTTGGCTGATGTAACTACCTTCTTGGTTGATGTAACTGCCTTCTTGGCTGATGTAACTGCCTTCCTAGCTGTTATAACTGCCTTGATAGGTGTTGTAACTGGCTTCTTGACTGTTGTAACTGTCTTGCTTCTTAATACGTACATCAACCAAATACCCTTCTCAACAAACGAACGTTTGGAAAATTTAAGATTAGCTTTCAGAAACTTCAATAAGGAGTTATTCACGACACGTGTCAGGCATATGTTAAGCTCAGCTTCGAGTACACATCATCAGTGTGGAACCCATGCTTGATCAAGCATGTCAAGATAGAAAAAGTACAGCGGCTTGCTACGAGGTTAGTCCCGGAGATAAGGAGCATGAGCTATTAGGAGCTAAACCTGATGACACTGAAGAACAGAAGGACCAGGGGTAACATCACAACATAAAAAGTAGAGGAATTGACAGGGTGGACATGCAAAAACTGTTCGAAATGCGGAAAACAGGAGTTAAGGGCATAACTGGAAGCTAAAAACACAGGGATGTTAGGAAGTATTTCTTCAGTCTCAGAATGGTCAGGAAGTGGAACGAGCAGAGCAGGGAAATGGTGGAGTCAGGAGCTGCACATAGCTTTAAAAACAGATATGATGGAGTTCACGCAGTGAAAGGGGAAACCCAGTAGCAGCCAGCCGAGAGAGAGGCGGGCCCAGAGCTGAGATTTAATTACTGCAAATACATGCATGTATTTGTATGTAAACACACGCCTCGCCTCACCTGTTTCCACTACGACTACCACTCTCTGCGCAGCTAATAATATTGCATTTCGTATAATAAATTGCCTCCGTGAAGCGTTGAGGACCAGCCACCCAGAAATAATAGTACCGCCTGGAGCAAGCGTGACCGTCATGGAGGACTGAGTTCCACCTTTCCGTCCTTTCCTGACCGGACACCAATCATCCTCCCTCGGGATCACGGGAGTGTCCACTCAACCATAACACTATCCGTATTAAGGGACAAAGGTCACGTCAGATGTGGGGAAGGGGTGTGACCAGGGGTGGGCGAGGAGAAAGGTGTGTTACCAGGTGTGGAGAAGGGGTGTGAAAGGATAAAGGGGTATTACCAAGTGTAGGGGTGGGCCTGGGTGTTACTAAGAGTATTTGATGTTTCATAAAAAATTGTTTTGGAGAGAGGTGAATAAGTAAAAAAAAAAAAGAAAAAAACAACTGGGATGGCAAACGAATTTAAGAGTTAAAAAAGAAACGCGTGAAAAGTTGTACAGGGAAGTGGAAGTATTGGAAAGATGAATTTATTGAGGAGTTGTGTTGATGATGAAATGAGGCAGTTATTTCATGACTGGAGAAGAAAGGAACAGGACCTGTTTAGAGTAGGAAAAACAGACGCGAGTGTGAAGGAAGTGAAGCAGTAGGCATGATGTAAGAGGGAACACCAGCTGGGATACTTGGATATATATATATATATATATATATATATATATATATATATATATATATATATATATATATATATATATATATATATATATATATATATATATATATATACATATATATATATAATGTCGAGCCGAATATGTAAAACTGGTCAATTAGCAAGAACTCATTTAAAATTAAGTCCTTTCTAAAAATTTCTCTTATACGTTTAAAGATATATTTTTTTCATTAATGTTGAGGTAAAAATTTATAATTTTGCACCAAAAGGAACTTAGAAAACTTGCCTAACCTTATTATAACAAGCGCAATTTATTTTAGCCTAACCCAACTAAATATATTTTAGATTTGTTTACAATAATTTAATACTATACAAACACAGTGAAATATATTTTTTTCGTTAGATTCACAATGACTTTGGCGAAATTATTGCATACACAAATTTTCACTTGTCCTATATGGCAAGTTGAGCGTTGCTATTTAATCCAAGATCGCAAGTTCTGCCTATTCGGCACGACATATATATATATATATATATATATATATATATATATATATATATATATATATATATATATATATATATATATATATATATATATATATTATAGGTAGTAGGTTGGTAGAAGCAACCACCCAGGGAGGTACTACCGTCCTGCCAAGTGAGTGTAAAACGAAAGCCTGTAATTGTTTTATATGATGGTAGGATTGCTGGCTTCTTTTGTCTGTCTCATAAATATGCAAGATTACAGGTACGTCTTGCTACTTCTACTTACACTTAGGTCACACTACACATACATGTACATTTTTATTTATACACACTCATCTGAGTTTTCTTTGATTTTATCTTAATAGTTCTTGGTCTTATTACTTTTCCTTTTATATCCATGAGGAAGTGGAATAAGAATCTTTCCTCCGTAAGCCATGCGTGTTGTAAAAGTCAACTAAAATGCCGGGAACAATGGGCTAGTAACCCCTTTTCCTATAAAGATTACTAAAAAGAATAAGAAGAAGAAAATTGTCAAAGTGGGAAGTCTGAATGTGCGTGGATGTTGTGCAGATAAGAAAGAGATGATTGTGGATGTTATGAATGAGAAGAAGCTGGATGTCCTGGCTTTAAGTGAAACAAAGCTGAAGGGGGTGGGAGAGTTTCAGTGGAGAGGAATAAATGGGATTAGGTCAGGGGTTTCAAATAGAGTTAGAGCTAAAGAAGGAGTAGCAATAATGTTGAAGGATAAGCTATGGCAGGAAAAGAGGGACTATAAATGTATTAATTCAAGGATTATGTGGAGTAAAATAAAGATTGGATGTGAAAAGTGGGTTATAGTAAGCGTGTATGCACCTGGAGAAGAGAGAAGTGTAGAGGAGAGAGAGAGATTTTGGGAAATGTTGAGTGAATGCGTGGGGAGTTTTGAATCAAGTGTGAGAGTAATGGTGGTTGGGGATTTCAATGCTAAAGTGGGTAAAAATGTTATGGAGGGAGTAGTAGGTAAATTTGGGGTGCCAGGGTTAAATGTAAATGGGGAGCCTTTAATTGAGCTATTTGTAGAAAGAGATTTGGTAATAAGTAATACATATTTTATGAAATAGAGGATAAATAAATATACAAGGTATGATGTACCATGTAATGATACTAGTTTGTTAGATTATGTATTGGTGGATAAAATGTTGATGGGTAGGCTCCAGGATGTACACGTTTATAGAGGGGCAACTGATATATCGGATCATTATTTAGTTGTAGCTACAGTTAGAGTAAGAGGTAGATGGGAAAAGAGGAAGGTGGCAAAAACAAGTAAGAGGGAGGTGAAAGTGTATAAGGGAAGAGGAAGTTCGGGTGAGATATAAGCGACTATTGGCAGAAAGGTGGGATTGTGCTAAGATGAGTAGTGGGGACGTTGAAGAGGGTTGGAATAGTTTTAAAAATGCAGTATTAGAATGTGGGGCAGAAGTTTGTGGTTATAGGAGGGTGGGGGCAGGAGGAAAGAGGAGTGATTGGTGGAATGATGAAGTAAAGGGTGTGATAAAAGAGAAAAAGTTAGCTTATGAGAGGTTTTTACAAAGCAGAAGTGTTATAAGAAGAGCAGAGTATATGGAGAGTAAAAGAAAGGTGAAGAGAGTGGTGAGAGAGTGCAAAAGGAGAGCAGATGATAGAGTGGGAGAGGCACTGTCAAGAAATTTTAATGAAAATAAGAAAAAAATTTGGAGTGAGTTAAACAAGTTAAGAAAGCCTAGGGAAAGTATGGATTTGTCAGTTAAAAACAGAGTAGGGGAGTTAGTAGATGGGGAGATGGAGGTATTAGGTAGATGGCGAGAATATTTTGAGGAACTTTTAAATGTTAAGGAAGAAAGGGAGGCGGTAATTTCATGCACTGGCCAGGGAGGTATACCATCTTTTAGGAGTGAAGAAGAGCAGAATGTAAGTGTGGGGGAGGTACGTGAGGCATTACGTAGAATGAAAGGGGGTAAAGCAGCTGGAACTGATGGGATCATGACAGAAATGTTAAAAGCAGGGGGGGATATAGTGTTGGAGTGGTTGGTACTTTTGTTTAATAAATGTATGAAAGAGGGGAAGGTACCTAGGGATTGGCAGAGAGCATGTATAGTCCCTTTATATAAATGGAAGGGGGACAAAAGAGATTGTAAAAATTATAGAGGAATAAGTTTACTGAGTATACCAGGAAAAGTGTACGGTAGGGTTATAATTGAAAGAATTAGAGGTAAGACAGAATGTAGGATTGCGGATGAGCAAGGAGGTTTCAGAGTGGGTAGGGGATGTGTAGATCAAGTGTTTACATTGAAGCATATATGTGAATAGTATTTAGATAAAGTTAGGGAAGTTTTTATTGCATTTATGGATTTAGAAAAGGCATATGA
>NC_091327.1:33575458-33625458 GCF_038502225.1 Cherax quadricarinatus
GCGGACCCGCACCAACTCCTCACGTAATCAAGAAACCTCGCTGACTTCCCAATGTTCGTAGTAATCCGTTCTTTGAGTTTAATTCGTTCTAACCACGTTTTCCAGATCATCAAAATTTGCAATTCGCAACCTTTATGATGCAGTCTGTAGGCTTTAGTGAAAGTGCAGAGACCCGTAGATGGTCCATGAACTGGACCCCAACTCTCTCTGGTTTCTGTGGTAATAAAATTATTTATAGAATAATTCATTCTCTCGAAAATTTATTTATGAATTGAAACATTGATGACAGTAACTTACAATTTCATTTTGAACATTTGCAAGGAAGACGGGGAGACCACACTCGAGAGACGTAAATGAAACAGGAAGTAAACAGAGGTTGTATATTTCAGGTTCTAGTTGATGCTCTCTTTTACAACCTCACTCGATTTCTTTCCTGCGTGTCTTCTGGTGGGTTTCCCCGTTCTCAGTTACTGTGTTAGTTACACTGCCAACACTGACTAGTGTTCATTACACTGCCAACACTGACTAGTGTTCATTACACTGCCAACACTGACTAGTGTTTATTACACTGCCAACACTGACTAGTGTTTATTACACTGCCAACACTGACTAGTGTTCATTACACTACCAACACTGACTTGTGTTTATTACACTGCCAACATTGCATTTACAATGAAAATTAGAGAGTTATTGCAGTCACTTGTGCTAACATTCGCTCCAGTGTCCACAGAACCAAGAAAGACTGATTTGATTTTGAAGAATTTTATTACTTAATACCCTCCACATTCATTCAGTGAGCTTTATTCAGACTACTAAAGGGACAATATGACTCCATAAATTGGGACCTAAAATGATCTTGACTGAACAAGTTATATTACTGTGTTGTTTACTTAATGAATTCGGTTACATACTGAAGTATGTAACCGAATGTGACATTTTCTTTGGATTCCAGAGACACTAAGAGGCAAAATCACCAAGAGTTCCCAGCCAGAAATATTATGCTGAATAAGCAAGTTAGAATAAGAGTTATTTATAGTGGGCGAAGTTGTGGTAGATGTCGAGAGCTTTTGGTAATATATCATTTTGATTGAAATATTTAGGCATTTCATAAACACTTGTGTCTGAGTTCTCTCTAAATTCTAGGATTTATTTTACGCATTCAAATACATAATGATGCAGGGTGTGAGAACAGTTTTACTAACTAAGTTTACATTTGGTCGACACTCAGCAGGTGTTGAAAACTCAGATGCCGTGAGGGAATAACATCCAAGTATATGCTGATTTTGTTAGATGCTCTGTATACAAGTGGCTCGTTCCTGCATGATAGAATGATAATATATGGATTTGATGATAATCTTTGTTTCAGGTTTGTAAATTTATGTTGTTTTTTTTTTTTCCAAATTCTCCTCAGGCTTCTAATGGGCAGAGCAAAAAAAAAAAAAAAAAAAAATCAACGTTCATCTTGATGGCATACAGCCGTACTAGCTCCTTAGTTCTGTCATGAACTTGAAAGTCAGTTAGCGAAGAAATCCATAGTTGTATCTTTGGTAAACAGATAATAAATTTTTAAGTTAGGTCATTAATAATAATCTTCACTTCTACAAGTACATGTGCAAGGTATACAGACATAGTTGACATCGATGACATACTGCTATATAGAAAGCCTCTTGTTATGCACAACATTTCGGGCAAATTAGGTCAGTCCCCACGATGCGACCCAAACCAGTCGACTAACACCCAGGTACCTATTTTAGTGATAGGTGAACAGGGACAGCAGGTGTCTTAAGAAAACATGTCGTAATGTTTCCACCGCTAGCAATCGAGCTACGAGGCACTGTCATTGTACTTTAATTTGACCAGTAGGAACCACTCTTCCTAAAAATGAACTGTATGGAGTTTGTCCTTGGCTCACTGTTCTTTATTACGAGGGTTATGCAGTAGGTAATGCTAAATGAACTATCATGTGGCACTCGCATAACTCCGACATTCGCCGCATCCAAAATTCAGACAGCAAAAATGCTCTCATCTCGCAGATAGCCTAACCTGTTACGCATTCATGACTTCTGATGTGTGACGTGTATAGAAATTAGGGATGCGCTGAGAAGACCCAACAGCAAACCATTTGGAGTATGTTATGGCATTAATACATGTATTATACTCTAGTTCATACTCAGCGAGATTGTGAACGTTCTCGTCATTCCTCTCTTGAATGGAGTATATACCGTGCACAGAGAGGGAAATTATTTCCCAGTAAAAGTAGGCCTTAGACAAGGATGTGAGATGTCACCGTGGTTGTTTAATATATTTATGGATGGGGTTGTATGAGAAGTAAATGCGAGGGTCTTGGCAAGAGGTGTGGAGTTAAAAGATAAAGAATCACACATAAAGTGGGAGTTGTCACAGTTGCTCTTTGCTGATGACACTGTGCTCTTGGGAGATTCTGAAGAGAAGTTGCAGAGGTTGGTGGATGAATTTGGTAGGGTGTGCAAAAAGAAGAAAATTAATAGTGAATACAGGAAAGAGTAAGGTTATGAGGATAACAAAAAGATTGGGTGATGAAAGATTGGATATCAGATTGGAGGGAGAGAATATGGAGGAGGTGAATGTATTCAGATATTTGGGAGTGGACGTGTCAGCGGATGGGTCTATGAAGGATGAGGTGAATCATAGAATTGATGAGGGGAAAAGGGTGAGCAGTGCACTTAGGAGTCTGTGAAGCATGGGTGATGAATGTTACAGCGAGGAGAAGGCTGGAGGCAGTGGAGATGTCATGTCTGAGAGCAATGTGTGGTGTGAATATAATGCAGAGAATTCGTAGTTTGGAAGTTAGGAGGAGGTGCGGGATTACCAAAACTGTTGTCCAGAGGGCTGAGGAAGGGTTGTTGAGGTGGTTCGGACATGTAGAGAGAATGGAGCGAAACAGAATGACTTCAAGAGTGTATCAGTCTGTAGTGGAAGGAAGGCGGGGTAGAGGTCGGCCTAGGAAAGGTTGGAGGGAGGGAGTAAAGGAGGTTTTGTGTGCGAGGGGTTGGACTTCCAGCAGGCATGCGTGAGCGTGTTTGATAGGGGTGAATGGAGACAAATGGTTTTTAATACTTGACGTGCTGTTGGAGTGTGAGCAAAGTAACATTTATGAAGGGGTTCAGGGAAACCGGCAGGCCGGACTTGAGTCCTGGAGATGGGAAGTACAGTGCCTGCACTCTGAAGGAGGGGTGTTAATGTTGCAGTTTAAAAACTGGAGTGTAAAGCACCCTTCTGGCAAGACAGTGATGGAGTGAATGATGGTGAAAGTTTTTCTTTTTCGGGCCACCCTGCCTTGGTGGGAATCGGCCAGTGTGATAATTAAAAAAAAAAATGTATATATATATATATGTATATATATACATGTTTATAGTACATGCATATATATATGTATATATGCATGTTTATAGTATATATATACGTATATTTATTGTACGTGTAGTGAAAACTGTGGGGACTCATGAGGCCTCAGAGAATTAGATAAAAACGCTTCGTGGGAAAAAAATTTGAATTTCTTCCTGAAACCGTTTAAATATTCAACTTCCTCTGCCACTCCATCTTTCGTAATGTGGGACACAAACAAGTCTTGAAAGATACATTGATGGTACAGAGATGGCATATACAATAAATGAGATATATATTCAGTATATATTTTAAATCTTATTTTAAGGATTAAACTATTTTTATTGGTGTACAGGTGATAAACAGCTTTAATGATCCACATACAGATGAAGAGCTTTAAACCTCACATATTAATTAAGAAATTATCATTCCTCACTATATTATTAGTATTATTATTATTATAATTCTCGCGTAAAAAGTAAGATATAAAACCCAAGTTAACCTAATAACTATAGCCAATAGCAACTACTACTACATTATTAAAGCATTTAAAAATTGAGCTATTAGAGAGAACAAGAGAGTTAATAAACACTACAGATAATGAGTTTGAATATTAGGGTCCTGGTTTAGAGAGATACCTTATCTCTAGTATCATACATTTCTGCAAGTGACAACATTTTCCTGCTGAACGTGTACTGATATATAATACAGTCTAGACGATGCTCATGATTCTCTAAAGAGGTATTATAGTTAATTATTTGCAAACAACTGTCAAACTGAATACTTAATACAGAAGGTTAGGGTTCGAATACTTTTGTGAAAGTCACAGTAAGGCCAGTTTAATCTTCATAATATAGGGAATAACGGAATAAGTTGCATGTACCGTAACTTATAAGTATGTAAGACAATATTAATGCTAATTGTATAATTTACTCGGTATATACATGAAGAGTTTTGTAATCACGTGAAACGATCGGGTTAGGCTGGTTAGGTAATGTTTGTCAGGAAGCAGGAAAATTGTTTCCTGACTGGGGTTTGTTATATTATGATCCGTCACTGGAGTTTTTGGTAATCTGACCGAGGCCTTCCACTGGCTTACCGGTCCGCCCCTTTAAAAATTATGGTTATGATTATAACCATTAGGAATTAATCGATCGGATGTCCATCTATGAGGGCAGGTAATACCCAGTTTTCTTTCAAATATTTAGAGTAGTTATTTCATTGGCGCTTCAGCTTCACATTGTTCCAGATTATGGAGCAGAGCTCTTCGCCAGGCTGAGGGACTGACCACCTCGGAACTACGTCTTCAGGGTGGTGGACTGATTACATCCTTTTTACATATCTACTGCTTCTGACTGCTTCTGCTCCCTTCTCTGTAGTCGACTGAAGGTTGCTGTGTAGGCAAAACGTTTCGGAATAAATATACCTAACTACTGTACATGTGTCTTACTTATTCTCATGATCTGGATTGTCAACAGAAGGTCTCATAAAGCCCACCTTTCACTTGAAGAGGACAGACAGCGTTTTCCACATTTTACTGATCATTTTGGCTATCTCCGATGAGACATCAAATACGCGATCATATGAGATACTTAGCCCAAGCTCATACAGTTTGTCCACAAAAGTTCACCCATCCGGGTTTTTCCGTAAATCATAATGTCTAAGTGTATAGGCAAGGATGTTTCCCGCACTGTTGTGCCTGGTTTTTCCTACAACCTAATTCTCAAGACGTCGCAGTAGAGTTGTGCGTTAGTAATCGCAATAGTTAAAACTGGTTGTAGAATTTATGAGGAACTTGTCTGTGGTTTAATATTTGGTCCATTCACCACCAAAGCGACCAGTGTCAAGAGAGACATTGACGCACATTCCTCTTGGCATTTGTTTCCATATGAGCCGTTCAACTAATTGTTCATTTATAGCATGTCTCGCCTTACCGTAGTATTACCAGCCCGTGTAAGATGAACATCATTGTATACATCATGATCATATTTCTTCCTCAGTGTAGATCCAACAGGTGTCTCACAAAAGCCTTGTTTGTGCCTTTTCAATACTAACAGAAACTTTTTAGTGATCGTGTTATTGTAGTCTTCTGATGGCATCTTCCTTTTCTTCTGCTCTCTGCAAATTTGTTTTATAAATTAAACTAAAGTCTACAAAAGTTGTGAAAACGAGATTTTCGCTGCTGCCTCGTTACCTTCATCATTAAGGCGTGATGTATTTACTGTTCTTGGCAAACAACCAAGTCTACTGAGACTCACAATGACATCAACAGCTGTCTTGTAATCTGTTTTCTACGTATCACATTTGGATTAAACTGGTGAACGAAAAACCTCAGATTTTTCTTCGTGGCACAAACATCACCTGATCCAGTCTGTTTCTATACATTGAGTTGATATGGAAGGCTGCAAAGAAGTCATCACCTTTACTTTTCTCCATTGTCAAAAATCTCCACTTGAAATCAAGAAAATGAAGTATCCGTAAAGAAAGAGACAGGAGGAGTTATCTTTTGTGTTCATTCACCAATTTTAAGAAAATCCACATTCATTTTGTCCAGCATTAGATGTAAAATGATGAAAATTCCAAGAATTTCGTAGGTAACCATTCTGAAAAATCTGCCATTTCAGTTGGCTTATGGCAACAACCTTCAACATAATGTGCATCAGTTTGGGGTAAATTTCAAGTTTATATCATAAAGAGCACAACAGTTTGATATCAACAGTATGATATCAAAAGCTGTTGTTTGCCTGGCTGATGGGAAATGCTATTGTTTGTATAATGATAGAATTAATAATAATGATAATAAAAATATCTTTATTTCTATAAGTACATGTACAAGGTATACAGGACTAGCTGACATCAGTGACATACTACTATGTAGAAAGCCGCTTGTTATGCAGAGCATTTCGGGCAAATTAGGTCAGTTTTGTCTTGGGATGCGACCCACAACAGTCGACTAACACCCAGGTACCCATTTTACTGATGGGGGAACATGCTCAATGTTTCAACCGTCACCGGAAATCGAACCCGGACCCCTCACCGTGTGAAGCGAGAGCTTTTGCCACCTGGCCACAGGCCAGTTAATGTAATCCAAGCACTTATGTGTGGGGCTATTATCTGAATTTTCCTTTCTTCAACGGTCCCATGACTTGCATATTCTAATTATTTTTTGATCACTAGAAAGCAGTTTCATTCTGTCGTGACACTAATATTGCGTATACCATCAGTAATGCTATGTATGCCTAATTACTTCCTCATAATAAGAATTTTAATGGTTATAAGACAGCCAAGAATAATCCTTTCAGCAATTATCCTTGAATTTTGGCAGTCCACTTTTACGGTTTCCAGTGTGTTTGTTAAGCACTTTGGTTTCTTCTACAAATATTATTAACCCAAGATTATTACAAACTGTTTCTATATGATTTTTTAATGATTTACATTTCACAATTAGTTTTAGAATATACAAGAATATCAACACAGGTAATTATGATGTTTTTGTGAGTATCTGGTATTGATTTTAGTAGAGCACTGATGAATTTATTAAACACTGCAGGACTTAATACACCGCCTTGAGGAGTACCAAGCTGCATTTCTTTAATTTCACCTTTGTAGCCCTGAGACAATACAGCAGATTTTGTGTCAATGTAATAACCAAAGGTGTAGAGCAACAGTGGGCTACCAGTGTCATTTATCGCAAGGCCACGCGAAATAACTTCACTATCTGCGATATTGAAAGCGGTACATTGTTATTTTTTGTTACCGTGTACAGTTTTAAATGTTTTGCCTTAATTTAATACACCTTTGCCATGTGTGAATCAATTTTGGGTGGCATGTGATCCTTTAATTCAGACTAGAAACCTCTTGACTATCATCCTCGATTGTTTTTGCAGAGATGATCTGTTAGACGGCGAGAAAAACATTATGTTGGTTAGGTTTAGGTATTAGAAGACAAACTCCGTTGGTTCACGACGTAAGAAACCGACTCATGGCATAAGCTAAATTGTATAGTTCTAACAGTGGTTGCTAACAGGCATTCGTTTCAGTGATGTAATCACTGGTGATACTGTCCTTCCCAGAGGCGGTAATCTTGCCCCTGGGAAAGGCAACATCTGGTTCATACTTTTTTGGCTTATCGTTTTAGTTGACTCATGGGTTTTAAAAAATGAACTGCATTTACAATATGATTATTAAATGTTTGCATAGTCCAAGGTTCATAACCCTTGCACCAGATGGATGGATGTACAATAAAATTATTCTCTTTCCTTTAATTATCTGCAGCCCTGCTTTTGGTTAGTCTCTCTCCAGGCAAGGTGACACTGCTCAACTGTCTTTAAGAGGAAACCTTATCTGTGGTACCTGCGTAAGACTGTGTCGCCAACATATCCAAGAAGCTTGGTATGAGACTGGGCCGCGGGGATGATGATTTTTGGATCCATCACCGAATAGGGTAACCGGATGTGCAGGCTTTCTTTGCTTGCCAAGTGTGAGACATACGTGCATAGTTTTCCTCTCAATTTAAATATACGATGGATTATTGAGCCATATCATCGACTTCTGTAATGCCTTGAGTGTGAGACACGACATCATTGACGACCTGTGTCCAGTTGAATGCGAGAGGTGCAGATGTGTCCCCTCCAGTGTGAGCTGTGGAGGTAACCTTGACAAGGCAGGGTCGAGTTGTCTAGCACTGCCTGTGGGGTATGTTGTATCTTCCACTCAACCAAGTGCTAGGAACGGATAGAGCAAAGAATGTACTGTATGAGGACAGTTGAGTGTACACTGGTCTGTGATACTCCCATCAGCCGGTGTGTGTACCCTGGCGTCCGCCGTCCTTGCCCCGTTATCAGTGTGCCCAAGTGTTGAGGTACCTGCGTGTGGTATCGTCTTCAGTGTCTCCACTCACAGCATGTTCATGACAAAAGAAGCATTGTCATGTTACCTTTGTGAAAGAAGCCGTCAGTGTGTTGGTGCTCATCGGCTGCTCCAAGCACTATCTCGTGGGTGGGTCAGATAAGTTTTATTTAGGTTAAATACATGTGCTTATGTAAGAAATGACTTAGTTTATAACCTAAGACTGGAGAATATAAAATGTGAGGTGTTGCTGCTCAAGACCAAACCCATCCTAGAAGGAACTAGTTACTGCCCCCTCCCCTGCCCACCCATGAAGAGTTCTTGGAAAACTTTTCGAGAGTCTTGTCCAGAATTGAGCACAAATGAAAGACAAAACTTTGAGACTAAAGAATCTGTTATCAACATAACGGGCTATGTAACACGTATCAACTTTTAGGATTAAATAGTTACACTCATCTAATTAATGTACCAACCCGGATCACAGTTCTAATCCACCATACTAGACAATAAACTTTGCAACCGCTCTGATAACATTAGCCAGTCAGGAGTCACACAGATCTTAGTGATCATTTCATCGCTTATGGTACCAGGAGGTCAACTAGAAACTACAGTATAGGAACACTGGTAAATAGGCTACAAAATTGTGATTGGGCTATGATAACAAGTTACAAGGACGTAAATGAGGCCATTGAAAGCCATGAATCAGTTGCTAAAATGTTTTAAGGATATTGCAGCGCTAAATGAATTCCGAAGGGTAAGCAACAGAGTGCAGAGGTTTATAAAAAGAGCAAAGGCAAGGCACTATTGCTCAAAAATCGAAGAATACTAAACAACACCAACAACACCAACAACACCAACAACACCAACAACACCAACAACACCAACAACACCAACAACACCAACAACACCACCAACACCACCAACACCACCAACACCAACAACACCAACAACACCACCAACACCACCAACACCACCAACAACACCACCAACAACACCACCAACAACACCACCACCACCACCAACAACAACAACAACAACAACAACAACAACAACAACAACAACAACAACAACAACAACAACAACAACAACAACAACAACAACAACAACTACTACTACTACTACTACTACTACTACTACTACTACTACTACTACTACTACTACTACTACTACTAATAGAGTTGGGGTATAGCCATAAACCCATAGATAGATCTAACATAGTGCTAAATATCGATAACGAGGTATGCCATGAAACAACTAAAGTGGCAAATTATTTTAATTCATACCACACAACTGTTGCATTAGTAAGTAAACTGCCGGTTGCATCGAATACCTTTAACACAGACTCCAATACGTTTAAAACTTACTGCAATAATAAAGGCGTCACCCTCAAACAGTTGCCAAGTAGTAGGTGTATCTTTTGACTTCGTGCGAGAACAACTAAGCAAGTTAAACCCAACTAAAAACACTGGTCTTTATAACATCCCGGCTAAGTTCCTAAAAGATGGAGCTTTTGAGTCGCCAACCCACATTGAGCACATTTGTCCATCACCACCAATACCGCTTTGCAGGGGTTCAAGACCAGAGTTACACCTGTATTCAAGAAAAATAGGTCTGACGTCAGCATTTAAAGGCCTTTAGTATACTCAGTATGATGTCCAAAATTCTAGAGAAGGCAGTGTATTGTCAAGTAGTTAAGTATCTTAATGACAAAAATACTCCATAGTTACCAATCAGGTTTCAGGAGATCGTATGTGACCGACACCTCCCTAATTAATATGATTGACTACTTGAGAACTGAAACATCGCTAGGGAATCTCATAGGTATGGCGACCCTAGACTTCGAAAATGCCTTCAATATGGTCAACCATAATACATTATGTAAGAAACTACAAGCTGTCGGCATAGGTTCTGTAGACTGATTTAAGCCCAACCTGAGCAACAGGAAACAAGTTGTCAAGATCAACAACACAGAATCAGAACCCCTGCTGACAGCATGTGGGGTTCCCCAAGGTAGTATTCTGGGTCCCTTACTGTTCCTATGTTATGTGAATGACATGCCCATCAGTGTCAAGTGTAAGCTTCTGTAGTACTCACCTATTTGTACTCACCTATTTGTGGTTGCAGGGGTCGAGTCTTAGCTCCTGGCCCCGCCTCTTCACCGGTTGCTACTGGGCCCTCTCTCTCCCCGCTCCATGAGCTTTATCAAACCTCGTCTTAAAACTATGTATGGTTCCTGCCTCCACTACATCACTTTCTAGACTATTCCACTGCCTTACAACTCTATGACTGAAGAAATACTTCCTAATATCTCTCTGACTCATCTGTGTCTTCAACTTCCAATTGTGACCTTTTGTTTCTGTGTCCCCTCCCTGGAACATCCTGTCTTTGTCCACCTTGTCTATTCCGCGCAGTATTTTATGTCGCTATCATGTCTCCCCTGACCCTCCTGTCCTCTAGTGTCGTCAGGCCGATTTCCCTTAGCCTTTCTTCGTAGGACATTTCCCTTAGCTCTGGAACTACCTTGTCACAAACCTTTGCACTTTCTCTAGTTTCTTGACGTGCTTTATCAAGTGGGGGTTCCAAACAGGTGCTGCATACTCCAGTATGGGCCTGACGTACACGGTGTACAGTGTCTTGAACGATTCCTTATTAAGGTATCGGAACGCTGTTCTCAGGTTTGCCAGGCGCCCATATGCTGCAGCAGTTAGCTGGTTGTTGTGTGCTTCCGGAGACATGCTCGGTGTTATACTCACCCCAAGATCTTTCTCCTTGAGCGAGGTTTGCAGTCTTTGGCCACCTAGCCTATACTCTGTCTGCGGTCTTCTGTGTCCTTCCCCTATCTTCATGACTTTGCATTTGGCGGGATTAAATTCGAGAAGCCAGCTGCTAAACCAGGTGTCCAGTCTGTCCAGGTCTCTCTGAAGTCCTGCCCGGTCCTCATTTAATTCTCCTCATTAACTTCACATCGTCTGCGAACAGGGACACTTCTGAGTCTAACCCTTCCATCATGTTGTTCACATATACCAAAAATAGCACTGGTCCTAGGACCGACCCCTGTGGGACCCCGCTCGTCACAGGTGCCCACTGTGATACATCATTACGTACCATGACTCGTTTATAGATGAATGGTTCAGAGAACCGACATGTTGATAAATTAGACACATGTGCAACTCTTGGGTATCTTTATTGAGGAAACGTTTCGACACACAGTGGCTTCATCAGTCCATACGTAGGAGAAACTTGAAGATCAGGAGGAGAATGAGGTAATCAGTCCCTCAACCTTGAGTCGATGTGTTCAGTCCATCAATCTTGAATAGAATACGGCATATGAGCGGAGAAACAGCTTATAAGCCGTATGGCAGGAGAGGTGCAGCAGTCATAGGTGGTGTCACATTTGTTCAATGTGGAAGTAGGTCGTGCCCAAACAAATGTGACACCACCTATGACTGCTGCACCTCTCCTGCCATACGGTTTATAAGCTGTTTCTACGCTCATATGCCGTATTCTATTCAAGATTGATGGACTGAACACATCGACTCAAGGTTGAGGGACTGATTACCTCATTCTTCTCCTGTTCTTCAAGTTTCTCCTACGTATGGACTGATGAAGCCACTGTGTGGCGAAACGTTTCCTCAATAAAGATACCCAAGAGTTGCACATGTGTCTAATTTATCACCATGACTCGTTGTTGCCTCCCTGTCAGGTATTCTCTGATCCATTGCAGTGCCCTTCCTGTTATATGAGCCTGATCCTCTAGCTTCCGCACTAATCTCCTGTGAGGAACTATGTCAAAGGGCTTCTTGCAGTCCAAGAAGATGCAATCAACGACAGTGCTGTGTTGCAAGATATAGCTTATGTACTATCACTGGATCTAAAATCCTTCAGCAAATAGTAGTACTGAAAAGGGGTAAATAATTTTAATGGCCAGTGTAATGGGGAAGCCATTACTTAAATATCTTCAGTGAAACATCTGGGAATCCCCTTTCACCTAAGCATGTCAGGCGAATTGATAGGGAACACTGTAACAAAGAAAGTGAATGCCAGGTTAAAGTTCCTCTATAGACAAGCACAGTGTCTATCTACTGAGGCTCGCAGGACCCAATGTTTAGCTCTTATACAATGCCACAGATTACTCTTGCTTTTAATTGTACTTTTCCTTAACAAATAAATAAAAAAAAAAAGAAACAAAGACTACAAATCACCCAGAACAAAATGCTGAGATTAATCCTGGACTTGGGTCCAAGAGAACATGTAGGCTATGCAGAGTCCAGAATATCTTGCTGCTAAGTTTGTCAAGGTTGGGAACCAGAGTAGGTATAGGATTAGGGGAAGAGAACACAGTTTTGTAGCACCCATACTAGGTGGTCAGGCTTCCATCACCTTTTACTGTACTGTAGTAGTTCTCTTCCTGAACTGGCTCATGCCAGTTCAGGAAGAAAATTAAAAGGTACCTAATGACTGAGATTACAGAAAGGGATGAGAGTGATTTCTTGTATAGCTAACATACATGAACCTATTGCTGTAACTCATGTATATATTTTTGTGATATGATCCTCTCTTTAATGTTAATATAAATAACTCAGTTTACCTTATTCTTAGTATATCTCCTTTTACTGTAACTGCTTTTCACACAGTTGAGTTGCTACCTGTTTTAACTTTTAAGGTTTCAATAATAAGATATTACAAGAGCCCAAATGGACATGTCACTTTGTCTCACTTTTTTGGGGGTTATCCTGGGTAATCTACACATGTTGCTGAGTATGATAATTTACGTAACTATTTATATGTACCTGTACCTGAATAAACTGACCTAATTTTAAAGATCAAATAATGGATTATTACAATGGTTACACTAAGCTTATAGCTACAAATACTTATTTGTATTTTTTTTTATTAGCAGCATAACTACATAATATTGTGCAATTAGCTTTCACCCAACACTTTAATACTTTCAGCTGGACCGGAGTTTTCTCAAACTTTGGCATTTAGCCCAGAATATAACCTCCAGCAGTACTAGTGGTTTATCATTACACTGGGTATAACCTCCAGCAGTACGAGTGGTTTATCATTACACTGGGTATAACCTCCAGCAGTACGAGTGGTTTATCATTACACTGGGTATAACCTCCAGCAGTACGAGTGGTTTATCATTACACTGGGTATAACCTCCAGCAGTACGAGTGGTTTATCATTACACTGGGTATAACCTCCAGCAGTACGAGTGGTTTTTCCTTACACTGGGTATAACCTCCAGCAGTACTAGTGGTTTATCATTACACTGGGTATAACCTCTAGCAGTACTAGTGGTTTATCATTACACTGGGTATAACCTCCAGCAGTACGAGTGGTTTATCATTACACTGGGTATAACCTGTGGCCCTGTGGCCTGGTGGCTAAAGCTCCCGCTTCACACACGGAGGGCCCGGGTTCGATTCCCGGCGGGTGGAAACATTTCGACACGTTTCCTTACACCTGTTGTCCTGTTCACCTAGCAGCAAATAGGTACCTGGGTGTTAGTCGACTGGTGTGGGTCGCATCCTGGGGGACAAGATTAAGGACCCCAATGGAAATAAGTTAGACAGTCCTCGATGACGCACTGACTTTCTTGGGTTATCCTGGGTGGCTAACCCTCCGGGGTTAAAAATCCGAACGAAATCTTATCTTATCTTATCTTAACCTCCAGCAGTACGAGTGGTTTTTCCTTACACTGGGTATAACCTCCAGCAGTACTAGTGGTTTATCATTACACTGGGTATAACCTCCAGCAGTACTAGTGGTTTATCATTACACTGGGTGTTATGCAGGGTTCTGCATGACATCGTAATGTACATATAGTGGAGAAGTGTGCCATAGTAGTATGAATATTATAGTTGTAAAGAATA
Organism: Cherax quadricarinatus; assembly: GCF_038502225.1. Taxonomy (NCBI): domain Eukaryota; kingdom Metazoa; phylum Arthropoda; class Malacostraca; order Decapoda; family Parastacidae; genus Cherax; species Cherax quadricarinatus. Next base: position 33,589,552 of record NC_091327.1, read on the forward strand.
ATTTTATAATTGATAATGTGCATTTGGGGTTACTGTAAAGTACTCTAACTGTAATTATAAAGAAATTCTGTTAATGATTTATTTTCCAAGGATGTTTGGGTACGCGGAGTAAGCGTGGTTTGGGAGTCACGTGACGTTAGCATGGTGTGTAGAGGCTGGCGTCGGAGATGCTGTGTATTTAAGATAAGTTTGTAGTTGTGCACTCATTTTGTTTATCTAACTCAAGCCATAGGCTCACATATGGCTTACCTGTATGTTCACCCAGGCTCTGACATGGTCAGGGTGCTGTGGGAGGAGTGAGGAAATAAGAAATGAGGTTGGGAGTGGAGTAGAGTGGGCCTGGCGCTGACGAGGCGTAGTGGTTATGGTGGCTGGACCTCCAGCCAGCTGTTGCTTGTGTACCCTCATTTGGGCGTTTAGGATTAAGGTTTTTCTGTTATGTTATGTTATGGTGACTAAATAGATATATTTTCCTAATTGGGATTTTTGCCTAACCCTCTGTTACCCAACCCCTTTAAGTACACATACTAGTTTAGCGCTTTCTATTTTGACTGGGATAGCCCTGGGTGGCCGGTTTGGGCTTGAGAAGTGTGTAACTTTTAACTTTGCCCTTAGACAAGGCTCAAGCCCCCAGCTATCCCACCTTTCTGCGTAACACTGGGTATAACCTCCAGCAGTACGAATGGTTTTTCCTTACACTGGGTATAACTTCCAGCAGATCTGTACTTTTGTAGCACATTTGCAAGACAACTTTTTGTGCTCCTGAATACGGCCCACAAAAGTCATCTAACACAGATACTGTATATACATATACGTATATCTGCTAAAGCAGTAAGGTAAATGCAGTAAGGGTGTAAGAAAATTTGGCCAATTTTTTTTTTTTTTACCTGGGAATCATTATTATAACCAAAGGAAGCGCTAAACCTAATTATGGAAGGTAATCAACTTCAGTCCAGGGAAGGTAATAAGATCAGTTCCTTTGATCAAAAACCTCTCCCCCACAGCAGGTTGTGAGTGTGAGTCAAATGTTTTCGTCCAACCTGTCCTCATGCAAAGGAATTAGACTCTGAAATGATCAAGAAGCAAAATATAACCTAAATCTTCGAGCGACTGTAAGTCCTCTCCACACATAATGAATGAATTTGTTGAGTTACTTTGTGTAGGCCACGTGCCTACACCAACCTAACAAAACCTATCTCAACCAAACTTGCTCTAACCTAAACGTTACTACTAAAGAATTGCTTTGTATATAAAATTCATGCAAGTAATACTGTACTTGTTGTACATTAAGCAGTTATAGCTTATAGGAGTGAGAACAAGCTTCTCTAAACTAATTGGCGGCCCGTACGTTGGTAATAAAATAAGATGCCTTCGCTTCAGCTCCTTAAAAAAAGGGCTGTACGTTTTGTTTATACGTTGGTTGGTTTGGTTGTTTACACCTTGTTGGTTGTTTGCACCTTGTTGGTTGTTTGCACATTGTTGGTTGTTTGCACCTTGTTGGTTGTTTGCACCTTGTTGGTTGTTTAGATTCATAGACTAACGACTACACAACGGTTATTATGGCTGAATGTAACCTGTATATTAAGCGAGAGATACCTCCTGCTGGTATATTATCCTGGCCTACACCTTGTGTTGGTGGGGGACCGTAATGTACTCCAACCTTGTGTTGGTGGGGGACCGTAATGTACTCCAACCTTGTGTTGGTGGGGGACCGTAATGTACTCCAACCTTGTGTTGGTGGGGGACCGTAATGTACTGCGCCACCAAATATGTTGAAGGTGCTGAAAATCAATTAACATTATACGACAGTAAAATAACCAACTAACTCGTTGTGGTCTTTATTTCTCATTATTTTTTTTCATTGTCTTAAGTAGATTACTTATGACACTGATGTACACGGCACTTTGACAGAAATATGAAGAGTATGAACTTGACGAATCCTCTACATCTTAAGCCCAAAGGAACGCTCTGTTGTGTTCTCTATTTTTTTTGTTGCTCTATGTTGTTCTATGTTGTGTTGCTCTCTGTTGTGTTGCTCTGTTGTGTTGCTCTATGTTTTGTGTTGTTTTCTGTTGTGTTTTCTTTGTGTTGCTCTGTGTTGTGTTTTCTGCTGTGTTCTGTTGTTTTTTGCTGTGTTACTCTCTCTTTTGTGTTCTCTGTTATGTTGCTCTGTTTTGCTGTGTTCTCTGTTGTGTTTTCTGTTGCTCTGTTGTGTCGCTCTGTGTTGTGTTGTTCTGTGTTGTGTTGCTCTGTGTTGTGTTGTTCTGTGTTGTGTTGCTCTGTGTTGTGTTGCTCTGTGTTGTGTTGCTCTGTGTTGTGTTGCTCTGTGTTGTGTTGCTCTGTGTTGTGTTGCTCTGTGTTGTGTTGCTCTGTGTTGTGTTGCTCTGTGTTGTGTTGCTCTGTGTTGTGTTGCTCTGTGTTGTGTTGCTCTCTGTTGTGTTGTTCTCTATTATGTTCTTTGTGTTGTTCTCTGTTGTGTTGCTCTCTGTTGTGTTGCTCTCTGTTGTGTTGCTCTCTGTTGTGTTGCTCTCTGTTGTGTTGCTCTCTGTTGTGTTCCTGTCTGTTTTGTTGTGTTGCTCTCTGTTGTGTTCCTGTCTGTTTTGTTGTGTTCCCTGTTGTGTTGCTCTCTGGTGTATTGTTCTCTGTTGTGTTGCTCTGTTTTGTTGTCCTCTGTTGTGTTGCTTTGCTCTTTGTTGCTTTCTGTTGTGTTGATCGGTTGTTCTTTGTTGTTCTGTCGTGTTGCTCTCTTCTATGTTGTGTTGCTTTGTTCTATGTTGTGTTGATCTGTTCTATGTTGTGTTGCTCTGTTCTATATTGTGTTGCTCTGTTCTCTGTTGTGTTGATCTGTTCTATATTGTGTTGATCTGTTCTATATTGTGTTGCTCTGTTCTATATTGTGTTGCTCTGTTCTATATTGTGTTGCTCTGTTCTATATTGTGTTGCTCTGTTCTATATTGTGTTGCTCTGTTCTCTGTTGTGTTGATCTGTTCTATATTGTGTTCATCTGTTCTATATTGTGTTGCTCTGTTCTATATTGTGTTGCTCTCTTCTATGTTGTGTTGCTTTGTTCTATGTTGTGTTGATCTGTTCTATGTTGTGTTGCTCTGTTCTATATTGTGTTGCTCTGTTCTCTGTTGTGTTGATCTGTTCTATATTGTGTTGCTCTGTTCTATATTGTGTTGCTCTGTTCTATATTGTGTTGCTCTGTTCTATATTGTGTTGCTCTGTTCTATATTGTGTTGATCTGTTCTATATTGTGTTGCTCTGTTCTATATTGTGTTGCTCTGTTCTATATTGTGTTGCTCTGTTCTATATTGTGTTGCTCTGTTCTATATTGTGTTGCTCTGTTCTATATTGTGTTGCTCTGTTCTATATTGTGTTGCTCTGTTCTATATTGTGTTGCTCTGTTCTCTGTTATGTTGTCTGTTGCTCTTTTGGTACTGTATTGCTCTCTGCTGCTGACAGTGTTCAGAGGTAAAATGCTCTCATGAAAAAATGACGTCAGTGGAATATCGCAAGGATCAATTCTTGCCCCGATAATGATTTAATTTATATAAACCATTTGCCAGAAAAACAGAAGCTCTGTGCCTAAAGATGATGCAAACATCGTTTGCTAAATAAGAAATAACAATTTGTGTAGATCCATTCATGTTGATTAATCGAGGATAATGAAATTTGCTGTAGATAAATGCAATGTAATGGAAATAGGAGTAAGTGATATTAGGCTATAAGTTAAATATAAATTGTATGACAAAATACTGAAAATGTCAGACAGCAAGGAATGTTGGTTTTAAATTAACAATCAGTTGATATCGGAAGATCATGTTATGATATTATGAGACTCGTCTGTTTCACTGACAAACTGTAAAATACCTTTTACATATACAATTTTTAGATTAAATAAATTTGTACATCCAAAAATTCATTGATTTTAAGACTTGGAGCCCAATATGGTATAGATAAACTAAACAAATATTGATGAGTTTATGGTTTACTTTAGTATGGTAAAAGTTCCGCCTAGCGAGTCATAGTGGAAATAAAAACAATTAAAAAAAATTTCAGTATATATTTGTAATTGAACATTTATAATATAACACTCAAAGAGAAAAAAAAATTACTGGCCGGCAGTAACAACAGCCTGGATGACAAAACCGTCAATATAAATACTGGAACTGGAGTTGGAACCTAAGAAGAACCATTTAACCGGTTGCAGTTATGCAGTATCCATAACACTATAACAAAATTTCACTTTCGTTGTGTTCCTGGGAAATAAGTATCATTTCCCAATTCTTTATAAACGAACAAAATTTAAAAAAGCAATTTTGATCCCAGAACTTTGCTTTTGTGGTCAGAACACTTCTGGAACACTTTCAAGAAAGACTGATATAAAACTGTTATGTTCTAGGGTTTTGCTTGACAAATATAAAAACAAGAGCTCACAAACCAGCATTCAGTTCAGCTCTGGCTGCCTGAGAAGACACATCAGAGGAAGTGAAATGGCATCAAGAGGTTGTAATCATTCTCCAGATGCATTCTGCTGCATGTGTGGTCAATTCATTTAGACAAGAGCAAAGAAGTTCTTTGTAACAGCATCTAAAAAAAATGTGTGAAGCTTACAAAGCATATCTTGTCATGCCAGTTGTGGACCAAGACAAGACCTGGGCGCCTCATGTTGCTTGTGAACATTGTAAGAAAACATTGGAAGGTAAGGTCATTAGTTATATGAAAGGTATGAAAGGTATAATCTTATATAGGAACAGAAACTAATTGTTCTGTAATTTTACAGGATGGTATAGAGGAGAAAAAAGAGCCAAGAAGTTTGCTGTTCCTAGAATATGTCGTGAACCCAGTGATCACTCAACCAACTGCTACTTCTGTCTGGTGGATCCTTCCAAACACCGAACTGACAAAAATGCACCTGTTATTTCTTATCCAGACCTTCCCTCTTCTATTGCACCAGTACCACACAGTGCTGATCTTCCTGTACTTAAACCTCCAGAAAGAAGTCAACCGTCAGAAGAAGAAAGTAACAAATGAGAAATTGAAGAGAACATTGAACAAGACTATGATCTTACACATGCAGCTGTTGGGGCTGAGAGGTTATTGGAGACTTCAAAATAGTGGCATTTTTGATGGGACTCCAAGGAGGTTTTACCAAGTTTCCCTGTTATCTCTGTCATTGGGATAGTAGAGACAGAGCAACACATTACCAGAGGAAGCATTGTCCTCAAAGGACTGACTTCTCAGTAGGAAGACATAATATCAAACATAAACCATTGGTAGATTCTCAAAAGGCTCTGTTCCCTCCATTACACATCAAACTAGGGCTAATGAAACAGTTTGTTACAGCTCTTGACAAAGAGTCTGCAACCTTCAAGCATCTTCAAGACTTCTTTCCTAAGCTCTCAGGGGCAATGGTGAAGGCTGGCATCTTCACTGGACCACAAGTCAAGAAAATCATGGGGTTCTCAGAGTTTCCAAAGAAGCTCACAGAGAAGGAAAAGGAAGCCTGGGAGTTTTTTTTTTCAACAGGGAGGGTTTTATTGGCACCAATAAGGTTGACAATTATGTGGAACTTGACACCTTGGTAAAGAACTATGGTCAAATGGGCTGTAGGATGTCCCTTAAGGTCCATATCCTTGATGCTCATCTGACAATTTCAAGGAGAATATGGGAGCAGACTCAGAGGAGCAAGGGGAGCGCTTCCACCAAGATATAATAGACTTTGAACACAGATATTAAGGATCTTAAAATGAAAACATAATGGGAAAGTACATTTGGGGGCTTAAACGGGAAAGTGATTTGTTGCTGCTCGCAAATCTAGAAAAACTGCTCATTTTTAACTTTTGTTAATATGTTTCAGAAAGTTTAAAATAAAATTTGTGTAAATTTTATTTATGTAAATTTTATTTATCTTGTTGTATATTTTTGTTTTGCATCCAAAACTAGCAAAAAAAATATTAAAATTTAGCCATTATTTTTCAAAAATTCATCCTGTAAGCCATAAAAGCAAAGTTTAAAAGGAATAATGGGCATTTTCCATTTTGCAATTCAAGAAGTGGGAAACTAACACTTGCCAGGAAAAAAAAATTGTGTTATACAGTGTAATTATTATCACTGTTGTACACGAGCTTCAGAGAACCTTGAAAAATTTCTGTGATCAACTGAAATGCATCGCCGCTCCAGCGAGGCCGAGGCGTAAGGGGGGAAGTGCAATGTCTTAGGGTGGAAAATATGTGGCTCAGGCAGTGTATACCTGGAGAGGGTTTCGTGGGGTCAACGCCCCCGTGGCCAGGTACGTGACCAGGCTTCACGGTGGATCAGGGCCTGATCAACCAGGCTGTTACTGTTAGCAGCACATAAACCGACATACGAACCTCAGCCCAGCTGGTCAGGTACTGACTTTAGGTGCCTGTCCAGCGCCTTCTTGAAGATAGCCAAGGGTCTATTGGTAATCCTCTTTATGTATGCTGGGAGGCAGTTGAAGTGTCTTAGACCCTTGTCACTTACTGTGTTGTCTCTTAGCGTACTCGTGGCTCCCCTGTTTTTCATTGGGGGATGTTGTACCGCTTGCCGAGTGTTTTGCTCAAGTAGGGAGCGATTTTCGTGTGCAAATTTGGTGCTAATTCCTCTAGAATTTTCCAAATGTATATTATCTTGTATCTCTGTCACCAGCGTTCCAAGGAATACAAATCAATGATCTTCAACCGTTCCCAGTAATTCAGGTATTTTACAGTACTTATGTGTGCCGTGAAGGTTTTCTGTATGTTCTCTAGGTTAGCAATTTCACCTGTCTTGAAAGGCGCTGTTAGAGAGAACAAGCGATTTGAAGAGAATCATCATGGTCTTGGCATCCCTAGTTTTGAAGGTTCTCATTATCCATCCTATCATTTTCTTGCAGATATGATAGATACATTGTTGTGATCTTTGAAAGTGAGATCCTCTGATATTATCACTCCCAGGTGTTTCACATTAGTTTTCTACTCTACTGTCTGGTTAGAATTTGTTTTATACTTTGATATAATTTTAATTTCCTCAAATTTTCCTTACAGGAGTAGTAGAAATTTCTCTTCATTGAACTTCATGTAATTTTCTGCGGCCCATTTAAAAATTTGGTTGATGTCCTCGATGGAGGACACTGTCATGCAAATTTGAGTGTCATCTGCAAAGTAAGACACGGTGCCGTGGCTTACATCTCTGTTTATGTCTGATATGAGGATGAGGAACAGGATAAGGGGCGAGTACTGTGCCTTGTGGAAGAGAGCTCTTCACTGTAGTCGTCTCAGACTTTACTATTTACTCTTACTCTTTGTGTTCAATTTGTCAGGAAGTTATAGAACCATCTACCAACTTTTCCTGTTACTCCTTTATGACACATTTTGTGCGCTATTGCACTATGGTCGCATTTGTCGAAGACTTTCGCAAAGTCTGTGTATATTACATCTGCATTTTGTTCATCCTTTGGAGCATCTAGGACCTTGTCATAGTGGTTCAGTAGTTGGGGCAGGCAGGAGCGGCCTGCTCTAAACGCATGTTACCCTGGGTTGTATAACTGATGGGTATCTAGATGGGTGGCGATCATGCTTCTTAGAATCTTTTCAAAGATTTTTATGAAATGGGACGTTAGCACTATCGGTCTGTAATTATATACTATTGCTTTACTGCCCCTTTGTGGAGTGGGGCTATGTCAGTTGTTTTTAATGAGTGTGGGATGACCCCTGTGTCCATGCTCCCTCTCCATAGAATGCAAAAGGGACGTGGTAGGGGCTTCTTGCAGTTCTTGATGAACACTGAGTTCCACGAGTCTGGGCCTGGGGCAGAGTGCATAGGCATGTCATTAATTGCCTCTTCAAAATCTTGTGGAGTTAGAATAATATCCTTTTCGAAGTCATGTGTTGTTAGGATGATATCAGAGATGTCTGAGTCGATCAAATTCTGTTTCTCGGTCATAAAAAAAATCCATTTATGTCGTCGACTCTTAGTCTGGTAAGCGGGTCGCTAAACACCGTGTCAGGGACTCACTCATCTCCTTGCCGTCAAATGTTTAAGTCCTATCTCCTCTAAGCAGGGGTCCAATACTGGATGTTGTTATCGCCTTATATTAGAAGTATAGAATGAGCTGATGTAGATAACAGCTCTTAGCTTGCCAATAAAGTTAGGAATCCTTAACCTGCAAATAGCTTGTCAATAAAGTTAGGGATCCTTAACCTTGTAAAGTAAAAGGACACAAGTGCAACTAATGTGACATTTAATGTGGCAACGTTTCGCTCTCCAGGAGCTTTATCAAGCCATTACAAACAATACCTGGACACAGAGGGTATATAAAGGCTCAGAGTGAGGTGAATACTAGTGAGGTACCATTTCGATGTTCACTAGTGGTAGTAGTAGTAGTAGTGGTAGTGACAAAAGTAATACAATATGGTAGAGCAATTAATTCGTACATGAGTAAAAGGATATAAAAGCTATTACTTGGGTAACATAAAAATAGGTTGGACAAATATAAACTGGAATGAGGCAGCTTGCTTCAGTGTTCACTCTCTGTGCTTGGTGTAGTATAACAGGAGAGACTATGTGATGGCAGGGTTTACTGTTTTCAGGAGGATTCTTGCTAAGACTTCGGAGATGGTGAAGCTGCCGTTGTTTTGTTTAATTGTATTCGAAACAGCGATCAGTGCTGATTCGAGGCACTTGCGTCTGCGGAAATTAGCTTCTTTGATCACTAATTGGGCGTCTCTGAATTTCATGAGATGATTGGTGGAATTTCGGTGTTGTACACAGGCGTTGTTCAGGTTATCGTTCCTACATGCGTAAATGTGTTCATTGAGGCGGGTGTCGAGGTTTCTGGCTGTTTCACCTACGTAAATCTTGTCACAGCCTCCACAGGGTATAGTGTAAACTCCTGCATTGACTGGTTCGTGGTGCTTGGATTTTGTCCTGGTTATATCCTTTATTGAAATGCTAGAAGCGATGGCGACTCTGGTGGTACCTCACTAGTATTCACCTCACTCTGAGCCTTTATATACCCTCTGTGTCCAGGTATTGTTTGTAATGGCTTGATAAAGCTCCTGGAGAGCGAAACGTTGCCACATTAAATGTCACATTAGTTGCACTTGTGTCCTTTTACTTTACAGGATGGATATAGACTCTTACAGAGAAGAATGACTAAAATGTAAAGTAAAAGGACACAAGTGCAACTAATGTGACATTTATTGTGGCAACGTTTCGCTCTCCAGGAGCTTTATCAAGCCATTACGCTTGATAAAGCTCCTGGAGAGCGAAACTTTGCCACATTAAATGTCACATTAGTTGCACTTGTGTCCTTTTACTTTACATATTGTCGGTAATTCTACCAACTTTATTACAATCCTTAACCTTGTCAAACCCTGTGTAAAAAAAAAAAAAAAAAAAAAAAAAAAAAAAAAAAAAGGTAGCAATGAATATACAGTAGAAGACGTAAAGTTTCGATAATTGTACGTTTCATCATGTTGGCCGTTGTTAAAAGATTACAGAAGTGCATAATGTCAGGAAATAAATATGAGTGGTAACCGAACTGTATGATCTGAAGCGACAGCCATGCTGGATGACTGTTCTGAAGTGATAACCATGCAGTGACTATACTGAAGTGATAGTCATGCAGAAGGACTGTACTGAAGTGATAATCATGCAAGAGAACAACAGTGAAGCTATAATTATGCAGCATGTCTGTACTGAAGGAGTAACCACAAAGATAACCTTACTGAAATATAAACAACACAAGCTAACCGTACTGAAGTATTAACTACACAAGATAACTGTACTGAAGTGTTAACCACATAGGTCCAAATAAAGCAGAGAAAATATAGAAAGACACATGACAAGAATAAAATGTCGCAGAGCTTACAGGTTTGATGAATGGGAAGATCATTCTATAACTGGGATAGTAATCTTCTGTTGACCTTATGATTATTCTGGGAATCATCGCCCCCGATGTTCGTTCCCAGAACAAGCTTTTTGGTTGATGGCCTGGTCAGTCAAGCATATGATCTTCACTGCACTCAGTCCAGCTTATACAACATTACCTGGCTGATCAGTAACTCACTGGTCTGTTGGTGATTGTTCTTGTATATATAAAGGGGGGATGGACACTGTGCTTATTGAGTTCTCCCCTTAATACGCTTATTGCTTTTTATTAGTTTTTGCATCATCTATCTTGCCTTCCTTTATTGTAGGGGCAATTTATATTTGCAAATTTAGAAACAGTCTCTCCAGTATTTTCCATGTGTCAAGAATAAAATATTTCTTTTGTGTATTCCAGAGAGAGAATATTTAAAGTGAATTTAAGTGAGGTGAATGTTGGTGCTTGACTGTATATGGACAGTGAAAGTTTTCTTTGTAGCTTATAGTTTTACCTGCTTTAAAATGGGTTGATAGTGCACAGCAGTAGTATTAAAGTCAAGAGACTTCAAATTTCTTAATAAATACTATCAGTCAAAATATCTCTGGTTTTGAAGGTTCTTTTTATCCAGCTTATTACTTTTATGCGACTGTGATCACGTATGTGTTCCACGAACGTAATTTTTTTTAACACAGTTACCTGTATGTCCCTAATATTTTCTTCTCTATCAAGTGGAGGACACAAACTTGTTTACATGACACTGGAATGAAAGGATTTATGTACTTAGTTCAGTAACATCTATTCAAGTAATAAGAGTAATCCCATTACCGGCCTCAGTGCTGAAGGCAATAATTTTAATAAGAAGCAAAGGGCTTTGGAGCTGCTTGCCAACTCTGCGGCTTCTTATGAGGTAAGTTAAAGAGGACCTTATTTTGATGTTACGCTTTTGCAAGAAGAGGAATGGGAAGTAAATACACGTACAGCGCATAAGTGAACAAACACTAACTGCTTGTAAAGAAAATGTAGATAATACTGACTTTCCCGGAACGTGCATTAATTAGAAAAGTAAGGACCTCCCTGGGAACTACCACATACGTGGGTACAAACTACTACACACAGGTAGAAATAACAGGAAATATAGACAGAATAGACACAGTCTGGATAAAATTTCTAGAAATGCGTGGAAGTTAATGTTAGGTGTGTTGAACAGATTAGGTTAGGTTCGTCAGAAACAGGACAAGTGTTTCCTGACGCGGGTCTTAGTGAGATAATGACCCGCCTTTGGAGCTTTTATTCATCTGACAGAGGCCTTCCGCTGGCTTACCGGTCCACCCCTTTAAAAATTATAGTTATAACATTTTTTTATATTTTGTATTGTACAGACTTTTGAATAGAGAAAGCGGTCTGAAAAATATTTGGGAAGGACAACAAAATCACAAACATTTCCAGACAAGAAAACGAGATAAATTTGACTGGAACACTGGGACAACGAATCTTGTCATGCGACTTTGTAGAGGTAGTCCGGGACGGCTTTATAAAATCATTTGTGATTAAACCAACTAGAAGGACCAACCTGCTTGAGCCGATTCCGGAAAAAAATATAGTGAGAGAAAGAAATCTTGGAAAATATTCTTGAAGTCTGAGAATACCTTGGGAAAAAACATTACTATTCTGTTTTAGTATTTCCATAAATTATTAGTGACAATAACCTCGTTAAGGTTGCAGTCTTACTCAGCAGGGTGCAGTGGACTGTGCAGTCACCAACAATAATATAAAGGACTGCCAGAATGCCTCTTTCCAAAACTTTGTGTAAGCTGCCCAGTCAATATATTCGTCATCGGGAAATATAACCAGCTACAACAAGATACAGAAGAAGAATTAAAGCTTCTTTAGAGGGGTTACAGATTTATAATTACCAGCACATCCAAAGATTAAAATTGCCGAAAAATAATACGAAATTAAAGTTACAAAAGATATTAAAGCTAATCTGAAAAAAAATTCTTCCAGTAATAGAAGCCTGAGAATTTCATGAAATGCCACCAAAATCTAACTCAGTAGAGCTCAAACATAATAGTTTATATTCACAACAAATCCACATCAACGGGTATCATTACCTTGACACTTTATCATTATATTTACACTTTATCATTATTTAAGTACAGCATAATGTTTCATAAAGTGGTGCCAACCTGAGCTACACCGTCCTCAAAAGTGTTCAATCATTTCTCGAATTTAGAGAAACAATTTATGTACGTTTCTCAGGAAATAGTAACGTGAATTTCCTACAAATAGTATCAAGCTATTTACTATGAGGCAATGTAAATTGTTAACATATTAAATAAACATATTAAACATATAAAATATTGCTACTAAGAGTTTAGTAGTACTAGTAAAAGTACTTGTAAAATGAAATGTGAAATTGAAATCTGTAATATTTTTACACTATGACAGGATTGTTGGTGTTTTTTCTGTCTCATAAACACACAAGATGACAGGTACATCTTGTTACTTGTACCTTCACCTAGTTCATACTACATATGTACTTGTGCTTTTACATGTATATGAATACACACTTACCTGAGTTTTCTTATCTCTTAACAGTTTTTGTTCTTCCATCTCTATGGGAAAGTGACCGAGAATTCTTAGTAAACTATGCATTTTTAAAAAAAGTCAACTAAAATGCCGGGAACAAGATGCTAGTAACTCCTTCTCTTGTATAAATTACTAAAAAGACAAAGGGCATTTTAAAGGTGGGTTGTTTGAACCTGGGTGAGTATAGAACGGATATGAAGAAAGAATTCATTGTGAAAGTTGTGAGTGAATAAGAAAAAAGCTGGATGCACTGGCTAGGCAAGCAAATTCTGAAGGGGTTAGGAGAGTCTCAGCAAGGAGTGTAAATGAGATTAGGCTGTGTGTGTACTCACCTATTTGTGGTTGCAGGAGTCGAGACTCAGCTCCTGGCCCCGCCTCTTCACTGACCGCTACTAGGTCTCTCCCTGCTCCATGAGCTTTATTATACCTCGTCTTAAATCTATGTATGATTCCTGCCTCCACTACATCACTTTCCAGGCTATTCCACTTCTTGGCAACTCTGTGACTGAAGAAACACTTCCTAACATCCCTTTGACTCATCTGAGTCTTCAACTTCCAATTGTGACCCTTTGTTTCTGTGTCCCATCTCTGGAACATCCTGTCTCTATCCACCTTACCTATTTCTCGCAATATTTTGTATGTCGTTATCATGTCTCCCCTAATATTCCTGCCCTCCAGTGTCGTCAGGCCTATTTCCCTTAACTCTGTAACTAGCCTTGTGCTTGACCAGGTGTGGGTTCCAAAATGATGCTGCATACTCCAGTATGGGTCTGAGGTACATGGTGTACAATGTCTTGAACGATTCCTTACTGAGGTATCGGAATGCTATTCTCAGGTTTACCAGGCGCCCATATGCTGCAGCAGTTATCTGGTTGATGTGTGCTTCCGGAGACGTGCTAGGTGTTGTACTCACGCCAAGATCTTTCTCCTTGAGTGAGGTTTGCAGTCTTTGGCCACCTAGCCTATACTCTGTCTGCGGTCTTCTTTGCCCTTCCCCGTTGTTCATGACTAGGCATTTGGCAGGGTTAAATTCGAGAAGCCAGTTGCTGGACAACGTGTCCAGCCGGTCCAAGTCTCTTTGGAGTCATGTGTGTGTGTGTGTGTGTGTGTGTATGTATGTGTGTGTGAGAGAGAGAGAGAGAGAGAGAGAGAGAGAGAGAAAGAGATAGAGATAGATAGATAGATTTGGGAGTTTTGAACCAAGTGAAAATATAATTGTTGTGGAAATTTGAACGGTAAAGTGGGAGAAACCGTTGTAGGTGAGTGGAGTTGATAAATTTGAAGTGCCAGGGATAAGTGATAATAAGGGCCTCTAATTGAACTATGTACAGAAAGAGGTTTGAAAATAAGTAATATGTATTTTAAGAAAAAGGCGATAAATAAGTTCACGAGATGCAGTAAAGGACATGATATCAGATTGTTGGACTGTGTACTGGCAGATTAAATTTTCATGGGATGACCTCTGGATGTGCATTGTTTTAGCAGCAGTGAGAGTAAGAGGTAGATGGGTACAAGGAGACTGTTATCAGTTTGTAAGAGTAGTGAAAGCTTATAAATTAAAGGAGCAGGGTAAGATACAAGCAACGATTGGGAGAAAGATGGTGCGCGACTTACGCATTGTGCTCGACCCTTATCGATGGCATGCACAAATTGACGACTTGATCGTTCCATTCTGGGGTTACCAGCTTGGATCAGAAATCTGTCATACTGCTGCAGAGTATGATGTACGGATTAAGTCCTTACAAGCTAATGCTTTCTCCAGTAGCGTACCCAAGCGGTCAGGCACTGGTAATACTGTCACTCCCATCAGTGTTCCACCTATACCTTCAGAATTGCAGGATAGTCCGATGCCTTATGGCTTTTGGATTGATTTTCCCCTATCAGTTTGGCTTATGACAATATCTTTAGAGGTCTCAGGTAAGAAATTTTAGGGTTGTGGGGGCCGTAATCGTTGTCTAAAGACGGGATACACATTGAAAAACAGTAGTCTTTTTTAAAAAAAACCAAATTTTAAAAAGTAAAACCCGTCAAAATTCAATTTTTCAGATCAAAAATTTAAAGTTTCTTGGTCACGTAGTCCTCCTAGAGGGGTTACGACTGACCAAAGAAAACCCTTTTGAAATCCAAAATTTTTCCAAACTCCCCAAACTACTGATGCCGTAAGATCCCGGGGGTTTAGCAGGTTTTATAGATCTTTCATTCCCAAATTTTTTCTTCCATCCCTGCTCCTCTAACTGAGTTGCTTAAAAAAGATCTCCTTTTTTTGGCCCTTGGGGTCAAAAAAGAGCTTTCCCAATTTTAAAAAAAACCCCAACCTGTTTTTTTAAAATTTTCCCAGTTTTTTCTAAGTTTTCTTCTGAAAGGGTGCTGGTTCCCAAATTGGATAGGTCCCTTTCCCGCTAAAGAAGACCGATGGAAAAGTACAACGAGTTGCATTTCCCCTCCCGAGCCCAAAAAAGGCCCCAACGTAATTTCCAGTAACTGGGGAAGCTTTGAATGGTAGGTTTTTAAAAGCATTTCCGAGACATTATTTATCAGTACTTTTTCATGTCTTGACAGATCTTGCTCCACTGATCCCCTTTATTCCAAAACCCAAACAACCTCTGGAAGGTTAGCTAGATGGCCCTTGACTATTAAAGAGTTCAATCCCCCCCTTTTGGGCATTTACCTTTTGTAAAAGTATCCAGATGTTACCCGCGGGGCCATTTTAAAGTATAGTAACTGCAGCCCCTCCTTTTTAGTGCTGAAGATTTTAAAAAAGGGGCCAAACGCAAGTACCCCAATTTGGTCTGGTGTGTTTCGACCTGCCCAGGAAGATTTTATTCGACTGGGGAAGCCCCCGGCACCATAAAAGTGACTTTCTCTGAACCAAGAATTCCCTGTTCGAACACCCGATTTGGGGGCCCCCAACCCAAAGGAGTATCCAGTTAGTAATTCCACAGTCATTTGGTGAATGTCCCTTTACAGCTAGTTCACGATGTTACCGGGGTGTGCACCCCCTGGTAGGGATTTCAAAAAACAACCCGGTTGGAAAAAATTTTTCCCGTATGGCAAACTATTTCGGGAAGTATGTTGGGAAATGTAGTGTCTGCATGAAACAAAAAGGGCAATGCTAATGGCCCCAACCCAAACCCAAGTGTTTTCAACCTACAAACCTTGGGGAAAGAGTTGCCCCAGTTTTTTAAATTTTCCGATTTTTCTCTCCAAGGTAAAAAAATCGGGTGTGTTAGGGTAACCTTTTCAAAAGATAAGGAGTTAGTTCCATTGCAGATAAGACCCCCCGGGGACAGTAGCTAAAGCTTTAAAAAGAACGTTATCTGCAGGCATACCCCCCCAAAGCCCCAAATAACTAAAAAAGGGGAAAAGGTGAGTTCTGAAATTAAAATTTTAAAAATTTCCCCGGTCCCTTACAAGATCACAAATCCCCCTTTGTTCCTTCATCCTGCCAGCAAGGGGTTAAGAACGAACCAATAAAAAAGAAATTTGATGTCTTGGGGCCCACTATCAATCCCAACAGTGAAACTTGGGATGAATTTTACCCGATGTGCGGGGATAAATTTGCCAAATGTTTCCTTGGTGACACTTACATTATGCATTGTATGGGGGGAAAATAAACGTTTGCCTTATGGGGTTGTTTATTTTTAATGGAAAACCAAAATTTCAACCCTGATGATTTCAACAACTCGGCCAGCCAGCTCAAAAATGTTTTTTGAAAAATCCTGAAACACTTCATAAATCAACAGCTGGGAATTTTAAAGTTGCAAATACTGAGTAAAGCCATCCAAAAACAAAGTAGGTTCAAAAAATTTTTTGACTAATTTTAAAAAAACGTCTGTTTTGGGCCCAAAACTTGATCAAATTTTTTGGGCCTTAAACAGTGGGTTTAAAAATATCACTGGTAATAAAATATAAAGGGTTGAAGTTAGTATTTGGGCAGTATAAAGAATCCCTTTGGATTATAATTTTAAGTGATGATAATGGCCCCTTCCCCAAAAAGACCAATGTGACAGACTCGAAACCCCCGATCCTTTTTTTCCTCTGATCTCAGTCCGGGGGAATCAACCTGAATGTCTTATTCCCCCACCATTACCAGCAGGTTTTGAAATCCTCAAAAAATCATTTTAAATTTAATTCAGATTTCCTTTAAATGGCATGAGTTGGGCCCAAAGCCCAAGAGTTTGATTTCCCCGAGATGGCCCCATTCTGTTGGGCCCCCCTTACCCCAGGGGTTGGGGTTTAAAAAGTAAATAACCTGTTTGATGAATAATTCAGTATCCTTTTATATTCAAAAATTTTTTTTTGTTCATGTTCTCTCCGATTCTGGGGAAAAGTCTAGATTTGGGCACGAATCTGCCTTTCTGTTAAACACTTTTTTTGTATATATTTCCCTTTCCCCCAGAACCGTAGATCCCAATTTCAGATCGTCGATCAAAAATTTTTTTTTTCACTTGTATTCTCCCGGAGTTCGTTATTCAATTGTTGAGTTTTAAGTTGTCTATCGTTTTATATTGATTTATTTCCCAATTACTTTAAACTTTTCATTCCATTTTTCTACTTATGGTTTTTTTAAAATTTTTAAAGTTGTGCTTTTACATTGTATAAAAAATCAACCCGCCGATACCCCCACCATCTCTAGTTTGTTTTTTAGTTGTATTCGGGCGGCATACTTAGCCCGCCAGGGTCTAGTAAAAAAATAACCAGTTACCAGTCCTTCAATGTCCCTTACCATAACCCCCTGACTCAACCATCAACCCCCCTCTTGAGTCACGGGCTTTCATAATTTTCTAAACCCCAGCGGGATTCAAAAAACCCACTGGGTCTGGGCAGCCGGGGAGTGAGTAATTTCTAAGTGAGCAAGGGAAAAGGGGAACGGCCCGGTCTCTCTCCCAAAAAGCAATTTTAAATGAAAAAAACCTTTTTGGGGAAAACCCTCCCTGATCCCCTATGAACTCCCCAAAATTACAGGCTGTTATTTCTGGCCTACGCGGGCCCAACTCCCCAGACAGCCCGGCTGATCCCGGGACTGGCTTTTAGGTATCTGTCCCGCCTTCTTGAAGGCGGGCCGGGGTTTTGGCAATTCCCATTTCCCGGTGGGGGGTTTTTTGAACAGTTTTGGGGGCCCCCCCCATTTTGGGGTTTTTAGTGGTCCAATTAGGCCCCTATTTTTTTTTGGGGCATTTTGCATCGCCTGCCCAGTCTTTTTCTTTCCCTAGGGAGTGATTTCTTTTTGTGCCCGATTTGGGACCCTTCCCTTCCCAAAATTTTTCCCAAATGTGATTATGATTGTCTCTCCCTCCTCCTGCTTTCCCAAATGGAAATCAAGTCAAATGCTTCCCCAAACGTTCCCAGTAGTGTTTTGAAAGTTCTCATTATCCATCCTACCATTTTCTTTGCATGTGCGATCGTGGCACTGTTGTGATCCTTGAAAGTGAGATCCTCAGACATTACTACTCCCAGGTCCCTTACATTATTTTTCCGCTCTATTGTATGGCCGGAGTCAGTAGTATACTCTGTTCTAGTTATTATCTCCTCCAGTTTTCCATAACGGAGTAGTTGGAATTTGTCCTCATTGAACATCATATTGTTTACCGTTGCCCATTGGAAAACTTTGTTTATATCTTCTTGGAGATTAACTGCGTCCTCAGCAGATGACAGCCTCATGCAGATCCTAGTATCATCCGCAAAGGATGATACGGTGCTGTGGTGTATATCTCTGTTTATGTCTGATATGAGAATAAGGAATAAGATAAGGGCGAGCACTGTGCCTTGTGGAACAGAGCTCTTCACTATGGCAGCCTCCGATTTAACTCTGTTGACCACTACTCTTTGTGTTCGATTTGTTAGGAAGTTGAAGATCCATCTCCCCACTTTCCCAGTTATTCCTTTAGCACGTATTTTATGGGCTATTACGCCATGATCGCGGGCAGTGATTTCTTGCTTTGGGCAGGGAGGTATAACATCTTTTAAGATTGAGGAAGGGTCAAATGTGAGGGCTGGCGAGGTGCGTGAGTCAATGGGTGGAATGAATGGGGAGCAAAGCAGAGAGGGTAAATGGGATCAAGACAGAAATGTTAAAAACAGGTGGGAATATAGTTTTAGTGATTGGCGCATTTGCTAAAAATATGCATGAAACGGGGTGGAAAGTACCTAGAGAGAATGCATTGTTCCATTACGTAAGGGAAGAGAGTATAAGAATTATACGGGAATGAACCTGTAGAGTATACAGGGTATGGAAGCTATTATTGAAAGAAGCAAGAAAAAGACAAGCTGTAAAATAGCAGATGAACTAGAAAGTTCTCGAAAGAGTAGGTGATGTGTAGACCAAATGTTTACAGTGAATTATGTAAGTGAACTTACTTAGATAAAGGTAAAACTTTTCAGTGCAGTTATGGATTAAGAACATATGATAGGGTAGTAGGGGACCAACGTGGCAGATATTGCAAAATGTATGTAATAAGTCGTAGGTTGTTGAAAATAGTAGAGTTTTTATGTGGATAGTAAGGCTCAGGTTAAGGTATATTGGAGAGATTTTCCAGTAAAGGTAAGACCTAGATAAGTATGTGCGATGACACCAAGGTTGTTTAACATATTTATAGAGGTAATTGTAAAAAAAAAGAGAACGCTAGGAGAGGTATGGAAGTTGTCACAGTTGCTTTCTTTGCCAATGGCTCGGTTCTTTCGGGAGGCTTTGAAGAGAAGTTACTAAAGTTAGTAGACGAATTTGGAAGGGTATGTAAAAGAAGGAAGTTAATAGTGATTATGGGCAATAGCAAAGCGATGAGAGTATAAAAGAAATTTAGGCAATGGAAGACTGGGCATCAGATTGGATGGAGAGATTATGGAGAAAGTAAATATGCTCAGATATTTAGGAGTGGACTTCTTAGGAATATTTCTATGAGATGAAATGAACAATAGAAATGATAAAGCAAAAACAGGTGGATGGTGCATTGAAGCATATATGTAGACAAAGGGCTTTATCCATTGTGGCAAAAAAAAGAAATATACCAGAGTATAGTGGTACCTACACTGTTGTATGAAGGCAAAGCCTGGGTTTTAAAAATAGCAAAGAAAAGGCCGGAAGCAGTGGTGTTTTGTTTGAGGGCAATGTGTGGTGGGAATGTTATGCAGAAAATTAGGAGTTTGGAGATTAGGAGTTGTGGGGGTACCAATACTATTATATAAAAGGTTGAGGAGGTATTTAAATGGTTTGGACATTTAGAGAGGATGACTAAGAGGGCGTTTAAATCTGTGGTGGAGGGAAGGAGGAGGTAGGAGTAGTCCTAAGAAAGAATGGAGGGAGAGGTATAGGAGGCTTTGACAGCTTGGACATCCAGCAAGCTTGTGTATCTTAGATAACAGTGTAGACACGAGGTTTTAATAATTTGTCATGATGTTAGTGTGTGAACACGGTAACATCTACGATGGGATTCACTGCAAACCAGTTAGCTGGACTTATGTACAGTGCCTGCGCTGTGAAGAAGGGGTTCGGATGTTTGCGATTTGGAGTTTCATTTCACCCGTGACGTCAGCGCGCTTCTGGCAAAATAAGGATTGAATGAATGGCGATGAAAGTGATTTCCTCTTTCCCGGGTCACCCTACATTGGTGGGAGACGGAGAGTAAGTTAAAAAAATAGTTTGTTTAAACATTAAGAATATGCTAACACTAGATTTTTTTATAGAATAAACAAGTGTTGTACTGCAACTGTATTCGTGTGCGTAATCATACAGTAAAGCGTGACTGATGCATTCGCGTGCTTATAACTACAACTTGGTGTAACAGATGTACTCGAGTGCATAATTTCTGATGAACATTATTACCAACACTTGGTCAAATATTAATAAAAACAACGTTATAATAACCCTGTAATTATGTTTCCCTGATGGAGGATTTTTAAGTGCTTGCCAGAATTTTTCTGTGCATATTTTTTCTTCCTTAAACTTTTCGTGTTTCTTTCGCTAATAACTCGAGAACGCCTCATCCGATCGGCTTCAAACTTTTAGTGCTAATGTACGGTAACGGAGACTAGATTCTTGGAACAATTGATATGTGTAAGTATCTTGTGACCAAAGTTGTTGAAACCATTCCCAACATCCTGCAATGGCTCACCAGTGGCTGAGCTTCAAACACTCACAACAGTTGTCTCCTGATGCGACGACGGTGGGAGGAAAACTCAGGTGTGTAGCAGCAGATTTGATCATTTTATATCTAAGACAGTGTGAAAATTTTATTCCCATTAAATCACTTGAAATAAGTTTTTATCATTTCTTAACGGATACAATATGTAATGGCTGATGCATCTTAAGACCAGAACAGCACCTATTAAGTTTTGTTTGTGTGCAGACAAATTCGTCAGTGTAGCTAAACTGTTAAAAATAAAATTTGGAATCTTTGGTATCAGTGCCAAAACTGGAGAATGTGGTTTCCTGAAGGCCTGGTCCATGCTGTTATTGGGTAACGTAAGTCCAGGTTTGTCAATTTTATGGCATGGTGACATTTTTACATTGAAAAACTATAGAATTATTCTGATCGGCTTCAAAATATTATTAATGATTCATGCTTCAGAAAGGATGATGAGTTTACTTCGAGTAGGTGTAAATTTGAAGTTAAAAATCCTGGAATTATTGAAATCTGATCAATTGCTGGAGAATATCTTTCCTGATCGGGTTAAAGTTTCACCATTGGTGGGCATTGTGAAAAAATTTTTTGGTGTTCACTTTGAGCTGCATAAATTCCAATTAGTCAGTTTTATCATATAATTTTTTTTATGTAATAACTAGAAAATACCTCTTCTGGGCCGCTTCTAAACATATTTCGATTTTTTTATGATTTTTTGGCGCTGTGGGTTCTAGAATTTGCCAATTTTTAAGGAAATTTTAGCAAATTAATTTTTCTTAAGAAAACTTTAGGAAAAAATAATTATTTTTTCTTATAGAACTGTAGATATTTTGAAACAAAAACATAAACGAAACAAGAAAACTGAAAAAAAAAAATTAATATTTAATTAGTAATAGACTTTCAGTTTTTCTGGATGTTGGTCATTTTTGAGACAGCAGTTTAGTTTCAAAGCTGTTGTTTCTAATGGGAGATTTGAATTAGATTCAGACTGTGTATGTCCTAATTCCATTTTTTACTGAAGGAATTGGGATATTAATTTTCATATGAGCAACTGTGGATGCCTCTTCTGAATGCCTTCAAGTCTTCATTGTTGATATTTAACGAGATTACACACTTGTGCCGCACTCTGCCAGTCTCGCTCGCTGAGGTACAGAGGACTGAGGTTATGCAATGCGAGGATAGCTTCCTAGGGTCGCGCAGTGACCGTAATACGTCTAGTTACGTAAGAGCCTGATGACTGGGTGACACAAGCCAACTGACTGGATGACACAGGCCAGCTGACTAGTTGATACAGGCCAGCTGACTGGGTGACACAGACCAGCTGACTAGTTGATACAGGCCAGCTGACTGGGTGACACAGACCAGCTGACTGGGTTACACAAACCGGCTGACTGGGTTACACAAGCTGGCTGACTGGGTGACACAACAACCCTCACGGAAAATGCTTTATATCTTATCTTAATTTTTCAAATTTATATCGGTACTTCACTGCTGCGTGCGATATTTTAACATACTATATTATGCATGACTCCCTAAACATATCAACATGCTAACTATATTATATGTGACACTAAACATAAGACAGGATATTCCCACTGAAGCAGATATTCACAATGGGTTGCAAAGGATGTTGCTACTTGCTGCAACTACCGCATAGTTGAAAAATATATATAACACAATAATTACAGAAGGGACACCCCGAACACGGTGCCGTCCTGTAATTACATACAGTTTATATAATTATTATACAATATATACAGAAGTACTGTTTTGTAACTACTGGTGAGTAATTATAGAAGACTGTACACCCTGCATGTAAGTACTGTCCAGTAACTACAGATAAGTAATTACACAAACACAGTCGCACTGTCAGTACACCTGGTGAGACAGGAACATTCACAATTTTATTAAATTCTCTCCCTCTTTGTACTGTTTATCACGTATGAGGATGTTTATTCATGAAGTTGTATATTAATATTATTATTATTGCTATGTTTAATTTTATTATGGCATGGTTACTCTCACTTTTAAATGTGATATTTAAACGCGTAACGCGCAGTTCAACATGACTCACGAAATCGTAATGACACGATTGCGGGTCATTATGATTACCCCGCGGGTTCAATCCCGGCCGGGGTATGGTTTGCGCAGTTCAACGTAGGTACCCCAGCCAGGCCGATGAAGAAATATTCGCATGAACCTTGAATGTTGAAGACTGTTCTCCATATTATTTAGAATAATGATAGATGGGAAGGGAACTTTAAGCTGTTAAATGTACTGGAAGAAGGGAATGGATCCACAAGCGTTTACCCAGTCTGATCTTACCTATGTCATGATGACTTTACTTTCTCCCCTCAGTGTACGTGTAACACTGATATTACACTCCCTCCAATCATCAACCTTGTAATACTGATATTTTGTTGCCTAATCTTATAATATTAATATTCTATTTCCCTAAAATTATAATTCTAATATTCCGCTACTTAAATTTATAACACTTTCATTACTTACCTACCTGAGTAATACTAACACCCCAGTCTCTACCACTGTAATACTAACATCCCAATCTCTACCACTGTAATACTGACACCCCAGTCTCTACCACTGTAATACTAACATCCCAGTCTCTACCACTGTAATACTAACATCCCAGTCTCTACCACTGTAATACTAACATCCCAATCTCTACCACTGTAATACTAACATCCCAATCTCTACCACTGTAATACTGACATCCCAGTCTCTACCACTGTAATACTAACATCCCAGTCTCTACCACTGTAATACTAACATCCCAGTCTCTACCACTGTAATACTAACATCCCAGTCTCTACCACTGTAATACTAACACCCCAGTCTCTACCGCTGTAATACTAACATCCCAGTCTCTACCACTGTAATACTAACATCCCAGTCTCTACCACTGTAATACTGACACCCCAGTCTCTACCACTGTAATACTAACACCCCAGTCTCTACCACTGTAATACTAACACCCCAGTCTCTACCACTGTAATACTAACACCCCAGTCTCTACCGCTGTAATACTAACATCCCAGTCTCTACCACTGTAATACTGACACCCCAGTCTCTACCACTGTAATACTAACACCCCAGTCTCTACCACTGTAATACTAACACCCCAGTCTCTACCACTGTAATACTGACACCCCAGTCTCTACCACTGTAATACTAACACCCCAGTCTCTACCCCTGTAGTACTAACATTACAGTCTCTACCACTGTAATACTAACATCCCAGTCTCTACCACTGTAATACTAACACCCCAGTCTCTACCACTGTAATACTAACACCCCAGTCTCTACCACTGTAATACTAACACCCCAGTCTCTACCACTGTAATACTAACACGCCAGTCTCTACCACTGTAATACTAACACCCCAGTCTCTACCACTGTTATACTGACACCCCAGTCTCTACCACTGTAATACTAACACCCCAGTCTCTACCACTGTTATACTGACACCCCAGTCTCTACCACTGTAATACTAACACCCCAGTCTCTACCACTGTTATACTGACACCCCAGTCTCTACCACTGTAATACTAACACCCCAGTCTCTACCACTGTTATACTGACACCCCAGTCTCTACCACTGTAATACTGACACCCCAGTCTCTACCACTGTTATACTAACACCCCAGTCTCTACCACTGTAATACTAACACCCCAGTCTCTACCACTGTTATACTAACACCCCAGTCTCTGCCTTTGTAATTTTGATGCACTACTTCCATTCTATTACTAAAACTACCTACATTCCACAAACAATGCGCATAATCAACACTCACTCAACGGATCCTTGCATGTCAACAATGTAATAATAATAACAATAATAACTAATAATAATAATATAATTGAGAAGCTTGAAGGAATTGCCTCAAATAATTCAGACATGATAGTTGCACACAAATATTCTAGAATGTTTTATCTAAATCATGACTAGAGAGTTTTAATTAACAAGATACTGCATAAATTAGTGTGCTGTAACATTAATTAGAAGGAACAATGCCAGCAGCAACCTGCCTGGCGGTAGTGCAAGGGAAAAATGGTCAACACAAGCTAATAAATGTTGCAGCTAAAACTATCACTTAAATTCGAAATTTGCAGTGAAAAATAAATGTAGATTTCGTGGCATAAATACTTCTTTTTCATATCTGGAAAATAAAATATAATATGGAATTATCAAGAAATCATTCTGGTAATGTTTGTAATTAAAATTTCAAAAAAAAAAAAAAAAAAGGGGGGGGGGGAAGTTAAGCTCTCTACCATTCAAATTCAAAATTCATTTTTTTTTTCATTTCTTTTCATGCGGTACAAAAATACATGCAATAAAAGATTGCTGAGAACAAAAGAAAGCCACTAAAGAACACAATGGTACAATACTGTGACTGAAACACAACCAGCACATAGGAGAGAGAAGCTTATGACGATGTTTCAGTCCGACATCGACGTATTTCGGGCAAACTATTCCTAATGCTCAAGAACTATTAAAGAGCTAGACATAGACTATTGAGTAGGATTTCTTTTGCAGTTAACTACAGTTTGACGTACAAAAAGAAAGGTAGCTAATTAAAAAAAGATACACTTTTAAAAGTATGACTTGTTATTTCAAACTGATTCAATGATCTTCCGTTTTGTGGACTGACTGAATAGAGATGGTGAAGATACAGGAAGTTACATAGTTACAGTAAATATATAATGGGACAAGATGACTAATAAGTTTTTTTATGGGAGTTGGACTAACTTTGGAGGAAGGACAAGCACAGTGGGATGAACTGCTGTTGTTTGACTTAGTGTATTGCTGGTTCAGCTAGGTTAGGGAAATGAGGTGTTGTTTAGCAATAGCTCTGAATCGATTGGCAGACAGAGGGGACCTTTTAATGATTCAGGCAGTGAATTCCAGATCTTAGGACCTTTTATGCGCATTGAGTTGTTACATAAGTCCAGTCGGACACGGGGGTGGTCAGAGGTTTTGTCTTGGTTTATGCCTGCGTGTTCTGTTGCAGCTATCAAAAACATGTTTCAGAGGAGGGCTAATTTAATATGATTATATATAACATGATTTTATATATATATATATATATATATATATATATATATATATATATATATATATATATATATATATATATATATATATATATATATATATATACACTGCAGCTGGCCTACTGGCCGTTGCGAGGCAGGACCAATTCTCTTAACCTATGTGACCTAACCTATTCAGGTCAGGTCATATTCACTTATGGAAGGAGCATGACATCTGACCTAGTAGCACAAGCTAGTTAGGTCCAACTATCACCCACCCACACCCATTCATGTATTTATCTAACCTATTTTTAAAGCTACACAACGTCATAGCTTCTATGACAGTATTCGGGAGTTTGTTCCACTCATCCACAACTCTATTACCAAACCAGTGCTTTCCTATATCCTTTCTGAATCTGATTTTCTCCAACTAAAAGCCATTGCCGCGAGTCCTGTCTAGCTAGATATTTTTAGCACGCTATTTACATCCCCTTTATTCTTGTTTTCCATTTATACACCTCAATCATATCCCTCCTAATTCTATGCCTGTCGAGAGAGTGCAGATTCAGGGCCCTCAGTCTATCCTCATAGGGAAGATTTCTGATACATGGGATCAAACTCTGTCATCCTCCTTTGTATGTTTTCCAGTGCATTTATATTCATTCTGTAATACCAGGACCAGAATTGTGCAGCATAATCTAAATGAGGCCTAACCAAAGATGTATGATATGAAGCCAAGGATTCTGTTAGCTTTATTGCGAACGCTTATGCACTGTTGTCTTGGTTTCAGATTACCGCTAACCAGAACTCCTGAATCCTTTTCACAATCAGTAATATTAAGATCAACATTATTTAGTTTATATGTGGCATGGTTATTGTCCTGTCCAACATTTAGAACTTTGCATTTGTCTATATTAAATTGCATCTGCCACTTCTCCGACCACTGCATCAGTCTATTCAAATCATCCTGGAGTGCTCTAATGTCCTCATTAGAATGAATCGGATGGCCTATTTTGGTGTCATCAGCAAATATGCTTATGTCGCTGTATATTCCTTCATAAGATAAGATAGATAAGATTTTCGTCGGATTTTTAACCCTGGAGGGTTAGCCACCCAGGATAACCCAAGTAAGTCAGTGCGTCATCGAGGACTGTCTAATAACTTATTTCCATTGGGGTCCTCAATCTTGTCCCTAATCATACTTCTGTATGCCTGAAAGAACCCTTTTGGGTTAGTCTTTGAATCTCTTGCAACTTTAGCCTCATGATCCCTTTTTGGTTTTCTTATTCCGTTTTTTATATCTCTCTTTAATTAAATATATTGATTTCTTATCTGCCCAATCAACACCTACCTGACCCATAGTCAGGTTATCCCAATTTAGCTCACCCAGGTAATTTCTCATTCCCATGAAGTCTGCCAAGCGGAAGTCCGGGACAGAGACTTGATTGCAGTTTTCTTGGTAATTCCATGATATATTGAAACTAAGTGATTTGTGATCACTTTCCCCAAGCTCCTCATTAACTTCAAGATTATTAATTATTGATTCTTTGTTGGCAAGAACCAAGTCAAGCAGGTTGTTTCCTCTTATTGGTTCTACCACAAACTGTTTTAAAAAGCAATCTTGAGCCGTATCAAGAAAGTCACTAGATTGAAGATTTCCTGTCACATTGTTCCAATGTGACAGTTAAATCACCCATTTACAAAACATTTTCATATCTAGATGCTTTATGAATTTCATCCCAAAGCAGCCTAATGCACTCCCTATCAAGATTTGGGGTCTAAAATCACACCCAAGATTAATTTTTCACGACCCTTGAGAAACTGTAGCCAGACGGATTCTGTGTCCAGTGTTTCTAATCTTATCTTGTCTACCACAATTTAAATTATCTCTGACATACATCGCCAATCCACCACCCTTCTTGTTGATCCTATCAGTGTGGGATAGTTTATAGCCATGTATGTTGCATTCAGAAGGCATTTCTCTATCTTTCAAGTTGAATCAAGTCTCCGTTATAGCAATAATATCTATATTACCTGCACTTGCAAGTAATCTTAGCTCATCTTTCTTATTTCTTAGACTTCTACTATTTGTATAGCAAGTCTTAAGGGAGCTAGTCACTCGTTGCCCTGTACTGTCTCTCTTTGTTTGTTGAACAGTTGTTTTGCCTGTACTAGCAACTTTATTCTGAATATTGTCTTTTAAACATATCCCTGGGGTATCCTGGTAATATCTGCTGTTTTCAATCCTAGTACCGCAGACAGGCAATCTTAACAATGTAGGATAAGCCACAGCGGATGGAAATCTAAATTTAGCTCAAGTACTTTCACACCTCTCAGTGCATCATCATGAGCTGTGCACTGCTGCAAACGTAGCAACAGGAGAAGTAGAGTAAGTTTTCAGATTATGGTAGTGAGAATGGTAGTGTGACACCAGCCAGTCTCTGAGAGAGGCATGTGAAATGCCAACCATACACCGGTCCCCCCCCACCCCCCACCCCATATGGGGTCGGGTCGAGTAGGCCTTAAAGTCTGCAGATAGCATGAGGGAAAAAATACTAGAAGATAGTTAATAGCCAGCCCCAAGCTTCTATGGTTGGCATCCCGCTTGCCTCTCTCATACAGAGACTGGCTGGTGCCACACTATCATTTTCACTACCATTCTCTGTAAACTTATCCTACTCTCCTGGTGTTGCCTTTGCAATATTGCACAGCTCCTGATGACGCACTGAGAAGTGTGAAAGTACTTGAGCTAAAGATTTCCAGCCCCCGTGGCTTGTCTTGTGTGTGTGTGTGTGTATATATATATATATCTATATATATATATATATATATATATAGTTCCTTGATAATGTGAGTAGTCACGAAAGCGCTTGGAATTTCTCTATTCTTTCAGAGTGGTTGTTTTGCATATATATATATATATATATATATATATATATATATATATATATATATATATATATATATATATATATATATATAAAGTACAGTAGAATGAGTATATATTTTGCATATTAATTAAGGTCAAGCTTTGAAGAGTGGAGAAAATTGTCCGTCAACTTCTTACCTTGTAAGAATAGAAGAGTACCGCAGTAGGCCTATTGGCCCATGTTAGGCAGGTCTTTCTCATGTCTTTCCATTCTTACTATTATTTGTTCAGCCTATTTTCAAAAATGTGCTAGATACTGGCCTTTAAATCAAAATTTATTCAACAATTTATTTTTTTCAAGTTCGTTCTTGGTTAGATATCTTCCTCTTGTAATTTAGGTTCAGGGCTTTCAGTCTAAGTGCGGAAGATTTCTTTTAGCTGATTTACTCTCTTATTCTTGCCTGTGGATTCTCGACCACATATGTAGTCATTTTGTGGTATGGAGACTAATACTACACCATATAATATAAATATGCTCTTAGAAATAACCTTTAAAGACGTAGGATATCATTAGGGTTTCTGATACTGAGTCTTACTGATATTCAAGGAATCTATTGGCCTGACTACGGACATTAAGATAAAGAATTTTGCTAACTTGTACTTCCAAGTCCTTTGCACTTAAAAGAACACTGAATAGCCGTAATGTTAAAGGAACAATTGTGTTTACTAAAATTACAAATTATAAAATTTCCCCAGTAAAACCTACTAGTGAGCTCTCCAGACTTGAGTGGAAGCCCCGTCACTTGAGTGGAAGCCCCGTCACTTAGCCAGCTCAGGTTCGCACAAGTTGTGCGCAGCAACGCGTCAGCCTGATAAAGCAGTTTCAGGTTCCTGGAAAGCACAGTGAACACAATATATGTGGAGCAAGAGTACAGTCACGGCGGACTTGCGTAACATTGGTTCAACATCTTTAATACTGCAGAATAAAGACGGCCATTTCCAGCAGTCACAGTTAAATGTAAGGAGAGTATGAGAATCTTACTCTCTTCCTTCTGTCGTAGGTGCTAAGGCTTTCAGAGGTGGTTAGCATAAATGTTTTGGTAAATTTGATACTATCAGGTAGAAATACAAAGAACACAGAAGGCACATAACCCTGACTAAAACATTACACAACCCCCACACAGGAGAGAGGGGCTTACGACGACGTTTCGGTCCGACTTGAACCATTTACAAAGTCGGACCGAAACTTCGTCGTAACCTCTTCTCTCCTGTGTGAGCGTTATTTGTGTATAGGTAGCAATATATTACACCCAAATTCAGAAACTGAAGCGAACTCTTAGTCTCTGTACACAGTACAAGTACTTAGTGCAAGAAAGGTATAAAATACCGACAGTATTAAAGTTAAGACACATGTACAACATTTGAATATCTTTATTGTAGACGTTTCGCCATCCAGTGGCTTTATCAATACAGATTCTTGGGCATAATTAGAAGACAGTAGAACTATATACAAAAGATGAGGTGATCAGTCCCTCAGCCTTGAAGTTAGTGTTCACAGCATCGTGGTGGTGGAGAATCTGGAGCAAAGGCAAGAAGACTGGCAGTCATATAGGCGTCAGTGGACGTGTAGCAGACGAGGGCATAGTCACTGGTAGGAGGGATTTCCCAGTGGAAGTAGGTCCTAATTATATCCTAGAATCTGTACTGATGAAGCCACTGGATGGCGAAACGTCTACAATAAAGATATCCAGATGTTACAAAGGCAAATGCTGAGGAAGAAATTGTCTAGCTTAATTATTAGTAATAATGTGCCACAAATTACATTCACTGATGGACGTAAACAGTAGTCCACTGGCAGGATTGCATCTGCTCCTCTTACCATCTACCTAAAATAAATTAATCACATCCATATTGAGTTAGGCATAAGAATTAACAGCTGAGCTTCTACACAAACTTGTTTGCTACCCAAACTACACTAAAGTCAACTTTTGACACTGACCTTGACTCCTTCATTATTACTGACTGTATAATCAATGAAGGCACTTCATTTGTATAATAATTTGTATTTTATAGAAAACGGTTATAGGTCTTCAGAAACATAACGAATTTATGTAGAATTCAAATGGATTCCATCACACAATGATAAAATTGATAAATCAGCCAAATAAGGTACTGTGTAGAAAAACGAAAATAAATGGCATATGCGTCAAGAATTAAAAATAATAATCTTAAAATGAATAATATGAGTGTCATAGGAATGTAGTTAGAAATCTTTGTAAATCTAAAACAAATCACCGTCAGCATCATTGTGGAGGAAATTGCAAGGTAAACAGATTAGTGGTATTGTAACCAGGCTTAGGCTTTGTTACGAGTACATCTGGCAGTTTGGCATATGTACAAATAATGATCACATTAAATACAAAATATATGGTCAGCATAATGGTCACTTTCACGAACACTATGTACTTGTTTGCTCAACTGAAGAAAATAAAGATCGACAGTACAATAAATGTGATATGTCAAGGAGAGGTATGTAAATAAAGTGCCAAATATTTTAAGCAGAGACTGTACGTCTGCTGCTGCCAGTATCTGTACGTCTGATGTTAGCAGAGACTGTACGTGTGCTGCTGTCAGTGTCTGTATGTCTGCTGCTGCCAGAGACTGTATGTCTGCTGCTGCCAGTGTCTGCTTGGCGGCGGCGGCGGCGGTGGAACAAGAGGGGGGAGGAGGAAGGAAGAAGTAAGAGAGAGAGAGAGAGGAAAGTGGTATGACAAAGGGAGGGATATGTCAGCATGAGTGGTGTTCTGGGGAATGAGGTGGCGGGTTTCATCTCCAAGGCTGATAATTAACAAGATGAATATGGATAACTGAGAGAGGTGGTTACTTCTCAATGACGAATGATAAAAGTAAATATAATACATCTCAGCTTAATGATTCTAACATATAGCAGCAGCAGACATGCAGTCTCTAGCAGCAGCAGCAGACATGCAGTCTCTAGCAGCAGCAGCAGACATGCAGTCTCTAGCAGCAGCAGCAGACATGCAGTCTCTAGCAGCAGCAGGCATGCAGTCTCTAGCAGCAGCAGCAGACATGTAGTCTCTAGCAGCAGCAGCAGACATGCAGTCTCTAGCAGCAGCAGACATGCAGTCTCTAGCAGCAGCAGGCATGCAGTCTCTAGCAGCAGCATACATAGATACTGACAGCAGGAGACGTACAGTCTCTGGTAGCAGCAGATATACAAACACTGACAGAAGCAGACGTACAGACACTGGCAGCAGCAGACATACAGTCTCTGGCAGCAGCAGACATACAGTCTCTGGCAGCAATAGACATACAGACACTGACAGCAGCACACGTACAGTCTCTGCTAACATCAGACGTACAGATACTGGCAGCAGCAGACGTACAGTCTCTGGTAGCAGTAGGCATACAGTCTCTGGTAGCAGTAGGCATAGTCTCTGGTAGCAATAAACGTATAGACAGTGGCAGCAGCAGACATACCGTCTCTGGCAGCGGCAGACATACTACAGTCTCTGGCAGCATCAAACATACAGACACTGGCAGCATCAAACATACAGACACTGGCAGCAGCAGACATGCAGGCATACCTATTTTTAATGCACATGACCCCATGCCATATATTGATGATTATAATTGTTTTTTGAAAACAAGCCTTCACTTTATTCATGTCACCGCAAGACCACTTTTTCCAAAATTCGCAGAGATTAGGATTCTAGCTAACAGAATTAGGGCGGCAGTTATATCCGTCTCTGAATCCTGCTTGGATGATATGGTGACTGACGAAGAGATCAAAATAGAAAGTTGTAATATAAAACGCTTAGATGGGAATAGAAAAGTGGTGGGGTATGTGCCTACGTAAGGAATGACTTAGCCTATAATCCAAGACCTGATTTAAATGACAACAAACTGGAGATTCTATGGTTTGAATTGTTGCTTCCTATGACCAGACCCATCTTAGTAGGAAATAATTACCGCCCTCCCACCCATGACCAGTTCCTTAGAGGACTTTTCGAGAGTCTTTTCCGGACTTGATAACAATTGCGAGACAGTAATACTGGGTGACTTCAATATCTGTTTTCAACAGCAAAATAACGGGCTATGTAAAAGGTATCAGCAAATTCTGGATTTAAATAGTTACACTCGACTAATTAATACACCAAACTGGATCACACAGTTCTCAGCCACCCTAATTGACCACATACTTTGTAACCGCGTCATTACCACAGGTCTTAGTGATCATTTCATGATTTATTGCACCAGGAAAATCACTAGAGAACGGATAGGCCTACACACGGCAATAAAAATTAGGTCAAATAGAAACTAAAGTAAAGAAACCCTGGTAAATAAGCTACACAATTGTGACTGGACAGTGATAACAAGTTGCACGGACGTAAATGATGTCTGGGAGAAATTCAAAATAATGTTCACTGTCATCCTTGATAATATTGCACCAGTTAAAGAATTAAACGATGAACTGAACCCTGGATGACTACTGAGATATTAGATAATATGAAATTCAGAGACCAGTTGCTAAAAAGATTTAAGGCAAACAGACAGGATACTGCAGCGCTTAATGAATTCCAAAGGGTAAGGAACAGAGTGCAGAGGCTTATTAAAGGCGCAAAGGCAAGGCACTATTGCTCAAAAATCGAAGAGTACAATAATAACCCTAGAAAGCTCTGGCAACAACTAAAACAGTTCAGATATAGCCAGTGGTGGGCACAGTTCCGCTAATCTGCTAACCGCTAATTAGCGGAACTAACTTTTTGCTTAGCGGATTAGTGTTTCCGCTAACTTCGGAAACCGGTAGCAGACCAATTAGCTTCCGCTAAATGAAGTTCTGCTAACTTTGAGTCTGCTAAAAAATTTTCATGCGTTGTTTGTAGTCGGAAAGCAATACCTTTTCAATGGCGCACGTGTTTGTTCCTGTCTGTTGTGGACGTTTCTCCAACAGTCAGGCAGCTATTGGCTGACTACGTGTAAACGTGATTTGTCAATGCAGCAGCAGCATCTGAGAAGCATTGTTATAGTCTTACAGTGTCAGTGATCACCGGGGTGCGTTGCCACTTATCGTTATGAACAGGGGAGACGTTTCTGTTCCACATGTGGGTATTGTTGAGGAGTCTGCAGCAGCTGTGGTTGAAGCAGAGGCTGTTCAGGCTGAGGGCCAGGAGTCCCAGAACTTGTGGCCCCACCTGGATAACTATTTTGTCCTCAAGTCAAGGGATACGAAGAATGCCAATATTTTGTACTTTCTGTGCGTCATGTGCCAGCCCAAGGAGACCATCGTCTTGGGACAGGCAGTGAGCCTCTACAACTTGAAGTCGCACGTTAAGAGGAAACACCCAGCACATGCCATCAAGTTTGAGGAGAGAATCAAGGCAGGATCATCCCGTGGAAAACAAGGGCAAATCTTCTTGTGGCAGCACCACTAGCAGGTTAGCAGCCAGTCATCACAGCCGCCTGCAAAGAGAGCATGACAGACCACCATTGGCAAATCGTTTGTTGCTGCTGGCATTAGTGGCACTTAATCATCATCATAACCTTGGCATTCTATATTTTATTAGGAAGCTCTCCTGGACTTAAAAGTAAAAGACCAAAAAACTAAACCGAATCCGAATTCATGTGAAAAAGTTAGCGGTTAGCATTTAGCGTTAGCTTCCGCTATTTTTTTCGGCTGCTTAGTGGTGTAGCGTTAGCGGAGCTAATTTTTTAGTTAGCGGATTAGCGGTTAGCGAAGCTAACTTTTCGGTTAGCTGTGCCCACCACTGGGTATAGCCATAAACCTGTAGATACATCTACCATAGTACTAAATGTCGATAACGAGGTATGCCACAAAACTAAAGTGGCAAATTGTTTTAATTCATACTACACAACTGTCGCATCAACACTAGTAAGCAAACTACCAGCTGCATCAAATACCTTTAACACAGTCTCTGATAAGTTTAAAATATACTATACAAATAAAGGGGTAACCCCAAACAGTTGTCAACTAGTATGTGTATCTCATGACTTCATGCAAAAAGAACTAAGCAGGTTAAACCCAACTAAGAGCACAGGCCCTGATAACATCCCGTCTAAGTTCCTAAAAGATGGTGCTTCTGAACTGGCAATCCCCATTGCTCACAGAATAAATTTGTCCATCACCACTAATACCGTACCAGAGGGGTTCAAGGAGGCCAGAGTTACTCCTATTTTCAAGAAAAATAATAAGTGTGATGTCAGCAACTATAGGCCTGTTAGTATACTCAGTGTGATAATCCAAAATTCTGGAGAGGTCGGTGTACTGTCAAGTAGTTAAGAATCTTAATGACAACATTCTTCATAATTACCAATCAGGCTTTAGGAGTTCTTACCTTAGACTTGCGAGCAGCCTTCGATACTGTCAACCACAATATATTGTGTAAGAAACTTCAATCTATAGGCATAAGTTCCATTGATTGGTTTAAGTCCTATCTTAGCAAAAGGAAACAAACTGTCAAAATCAACAAAACAGAATCAGAATCCCTGCCGATAGCATGTGGAGTTCCCCAAGGTAGTATTCTGGGTCCTTTATTATTTCTATGTTATGTAAATGACATACACATCAGTGCCAAGTGCAAACTCCTACTGGATGTGGATGACAGTGCTCTGATAGTGTCAGGTAAAGACCTACAAGATAAAGCTAATGTAATAACACTAGAACTGGAGTCCTGCAGTAAATGGTTAGCAGACAATCTATCGTTACACCTCGGGAAAACGGAAGCCATACTCTTTGGCACGAAACAAAAACTGAGAAGGGGAAATAATTTTAATGTCCGGTGTAATGGGGAACCCATCACTTCAGTTTCCTCAGTAAAATATCCGGGAATCCCTTTTGACCCATGCCTGTCAGGAGAACTGATAAGGAACAGTGTAGTAAAGAAAGCGAATGCCAGACTGAATTTCCTCTACAGACAAGCACAGTGTCTACCTACTGAGGCTCGCAGGAACATACGATACTCATTTGGACTACGTTTGCTCTTCATGGTAATCTGCTTCGACAAAAAAAAAAAAACTGAAAGATAAACTGCAAATCAAATCACCCAGAACAAAATGGTGAGATTCATCCTGGACCTGGGTCCAAGAAAACATGTAAGCCAGAATTAATTACAACAATTGGACATGCTGATTATAGAGGACAGAGTAAAACAACTGAAGTTAAATTAAGTTCATAAAATTGCTCACAGTGACTAGAATATCATGCTGTTAATTTTGTCAAGGCTGGAAACCAAAGCAATCATAGTACTAGGGGGAGAGAGCACAACTTTGTAGTACCCACATTCAGTGGCAGTAGTGGAAAATATGGCCCAGCTCCTCACGACTCGGCTCCTCACTCAGAGAAAGACACAGCTCCTCAC
>NC_091327.1:33630458-33636895 GCF_038502225.1 Cherax quadricarinatus
GATGGAAGAGGATGGTGAGAGGTGAGAGATGGAGAGGGAGGTATTGATCCGAGGAGTTGGAAGGTTAAGTGAAATCTTTGTATTATTGAAAAAAAAAATCGAAATTTTGAGGAAAAAAGTGGTGGGGGCTCAGAAGGGGTTAAAAATTGATCCAAGGAGGAAGGTGAAGTCAAAATTCGAAAAAAAAAATGGTGTCATTCTCGAGAAGTGGGTAAAATTGGATTTTAGAGGGGTGGGGACAAGGAGAGGTTTTACTATAGGGGTAAAGTAAAAAAAAAATTATGAAATTCGAAAAAAATTAAAAAAAGAATTGAAAAATCGAAAAAAATCGAGGAGGGGGGGCGATCCGGGGGACGCAACAGAAGGCGCTGCAGAAAGTGCAGCAGGGGCAGCACGGGCGGGCATGCGGGCGTGGGGCTTGGGTGAGGTCAGGGTCATTAACACACAAGTGTGAAGGGGGGTGGGGGGACCACCGCCATTTTGAGGAACTCAGTAGTGAGGAGCTGAGAAGATGCCCTCTGGAGTGAGGAGCTCAGTGAGGAGCTGAGAAGAAAAGTACGCTACTAGTTGCCAGGCTTCAAACACCTTTTATTGTACAATAATAAAGGAATGGAACAGATTGCCTGCACATGTCAAAGCCAGTCATAGCATGAACTAGTTCAAGAAGAGTGCCAAAAGGTACCTAATGAATGTAGCGACAGAAAGGAAGGAGAATGATTTTTTATTTTTTTAGCTCACACACATGCAAATGTAAATAACTCTTTTTACCTTATTCCTAGTATATATCCTTTAGAGTGTAATAAGATATCTCCTACATTGTATAACAATAAGGTATTAAAAGGACCCCATTGGAAATAAGTCACTCTGCTGACTTTTTTGGGTTATCCTAGGTTCTCAACACATATGCTGATATGTCTGTTAATCTATGTAACTGTATTTGTGTATACCTGAATAAACATACATACTTTGGCAGCAGCAGACATACAGTCTCTGGCAACTGTAGACGTACAGTCTCTGGCTGCGGCAGTCGTACAGACACTGGCAGCAATAGACATAATCTCTTGCAACAGCAGACGTACAGTCTCTGGCAGCAGCAGACATACACTGGCAGAGGCAGACGTACAGTCTCTGGCAGCAACAGACATACACTGGCAGAGGCAGACGTGCAGTCTCTGGCAACAGCAGACGTACAGACACTGGCAGCAGCAGACAAACAATCTCTGGCAGCAGCATATGCACCATCCTAACTTCATCATTTAATTAAAACCAAACAAAATAACGTTACCAGTTTCCTTCAGGTTCAGCAGTCATCATGTGCTAGAACAGGTTGTTACATAATAGTTTCAGCCACCACTTATTCTCAGCCAACACTTGAATAAAACCTACGTCATTTCTAAAATCAGTACTGAGTTTCCTACTCCCTTAGCTATAGCTCCCCAGAAGTTACTTTTTTAACTCATTTTACGGTTACTGCCATAACTCTTACGGTTACTCTCATTACACCTCCTTTAAGCCCACTGTCATAACTGCTCTTATGGTCAGTCTCGCGAGGAAGTAGCTCCTAGAAGGAGAGGGGAGGTGTCAGTATATATGTGAGGCTTTACAGGAATAAAATTAATACATCACACAGAGACGGAGATTTTCATTATAAACCCTTGAGATTGCATGACCTGAATGATGCACTTGTTGCTAACAAATTGTCAGATGTAAAATAAATAAATCATACATATGTAATACAACTTAGGTAGTAGGTTGGTAGACAGCAACCGCCCAGGGAGGTACTACCGTCCTGCCAAGTGAGTGTGAAACGGAAACCTGTACTTGATTCACCTGACGGCAGGATTGCTGAAGTCTTTTTTTTTTCTCTCATAAACACACAAGATAACAGGTATATCTTGCTACTTCTACTTACACTTAGGTCACACTACATATGCAGATGCACGCATATATATAGAAAAAACCCAGATGGGTGTGTATATTACATACACCCATCTGGGTTTTTTCCATTTTCTTAATAGTTCTTGTTCATCTTTAATTCATTTTGTCTCCATGGATAACTGGAAAAGAATTATTTCTTCGTAAGCCATGCGTGTCCTAAGAGGCGACCAAAATGACATGAGCAAGGTGCTAGTAACCCTTTTCCTGTATACATTACTGGATTTAAAAAGAGAAACTTTTGTTTTTCTTTTAAGGTCACCCTGCCAAGGTGAGATACAGCCGATTTGTTGAACACACACACACACACACACACACACACACACACACACACACACACACACACACACACACACACACACACACACTGAAGTGTCCCTGTTCGCAGATGATGTGAAGTTAATGAGAAGAATTAAATCAGATGAAGATCAGGCAGGACTACAAAGAGACCTGGACAGGCTGGACACGTGGTCCAGCAACTGGCTACTCGAATTCAACCCCGACAAATGCAAAGTCATGAAGACTGGGGAAGGGCAAACAAGACCGCAGACAGAGTATAGACTATGTGGACAAAGACTGCAAACCTCACTCAAGGAGAAAGATCTTAGGGCGACCATAACACCGAGCACGTCTCCGGAGGCACACATCAACCAGATAACTGCTGCAGCTTATGGGCGCCTGGCAATCCTAAGAATAGCGTTTCGGTACCTTAGTAAGGAATCGTTCAAGACACTGTACATTGTGTACGTCAGGCCCATACTGGAGTATGCAGCACCAGTTTGGAACCCACACCTGGTCAAGCACGTCAAGAAATTAGAGAAAAAACAAAGGTTTGCAACAAGGTTAGTTCCGGAGCTAAGGGGAATGTCCTACGAAGAAAGGTCGAGGGAAATCGGCCTGACGACATTGGAGGACAGGAGGGCCAGGAGAGACATGATAACGACATACAAAATACTACGTGGTATAGATAAGGTGGACAGAGACAGGATGTTCCAGAGATGGGACACAGAAACAAGGGGTCACAATTGGAAGCTGAAGACTCAGACGAGTCACAGAGACGTTAGCAAGTATTTCTTCAGTCATAGAGTTGTCATTAAGTGGAATAGCCTAATAAGTGATGTAGTGGAGGCAGGAACCATACATAGCTTTAAGACGAGGTATGACAAAGCTCAGGGAGCGGAGAGAGAGAGGATCTAGAAGCGATCAGTGAAGAGGCGAGGCCAGGAGCTGAGTCTCGACCCCTGCAATTAGGTGAGTACACACACACACACACACACACACACATATGTATATATTTATGTATAATATATATATATATATATATATATATATATATATATATATATATATATATATATATATATATATATATATATATATATATATGTCGTGCCGAATGCGTAAAACTGGTCAATTAGCAAGAACTCTTTTAAAATTAAGTCCTTTCTAAAATTTTCTCTTATACGTTTAAAGATATATTTTTTTCATTAATATTAATGTAAAAAAATTTAATTTTGCTCCAAAAGAATCTTAGAAAACTTACCAAACCTTATTATAACAAGAACAATTAATTATAGCCTAACCCAACTAAATATATTTTAGATTTGTTTACAGTAATTTAATACTAAACAAACACAGTGAAATATATTTTTCTCGTTAGGTTCAGAATGATTTTGGCGAAATTATTGCATACACAAATTTTCGCCTGTCCTATATGGCAAGATGAGCGTTGCTATTTAAGCCAAGATCTCAAGTTCTGACTATTCGGCACGACATATATATATATATATATATATATATATATATATATATATATATATATATATATATATATATATATATATATATATCGGGCCAAATAGGTAAAACTTGCGATTTTGGCTTAAATAGCAACGCTCTTCTTGCCGGATAAGGCAAGCGAAAATTTGTGTATGCATCATTTTCTCAAAAATCATTCTGAACCTAAGGAAAAAATATATATTTCATTGTGTTTATTATTAAATTATTGTAAACTTATCTAAAATGTATTTAGTCGGATTAAGCTAAATTAAATTGCGCTTGTTATAATAAGGTTAGGTAAGTTTTCTAAGGTTCTTTTGGTACAAAATTATTAATTTTTACATTAGCATTCATTACTATAAATGAAAAATATTTGTCTTTAAACGTATAAGAGAAAATTTTAGAACGGACTTAATTTTAAATGAGTTTTTGCTAATTGACCAGTTTTACTTATTCAAGGAACTATGATAGTTCCTTGATAAAGTGAGAAATCACGAACGTTCTTGGAAATTCACAACTGTTCTTTTCACAGTGGTGGTTGTGTGTGTGTGTGTGTGTGTATGTGTGTGTGTGTGTGTGTGTGTGTGTGTGTGTGTGTGTGTGTGTGTGTGTGTGTGTGTGTACAACGAAATTAACCCACACAATTCTTGAGAATTGTGTGGTCCCGTGGACATGAGGTGAGCCAAAGCAGCATGGGTTCGACTCCTTGGCTAGTCACTGGTGTGTGTGTGTGTGTGTGTGTATATATATATATATATATATATATATATATATATATATATATATATATATATATATATATATATATATATATAAACAGTGTACTATTGTACACTGACGCAATTATAGAAGCACACCACAGGGTCTTCATGGGCTTGTGCTGGAGCAGTTATGGGACCGCATTCTCTTCAAGAAGTGACTCATACTCTAGGTTAGGAAAAAAAACTAGTAATCCTCCAGGCTCCAGTTGACTTCGGTAGGTCGAGTTTCTGAACTTTTTATAGTTCAATCCTTAATCCCTTGTCATCTAATGTTTCATTCCACTACCAGCTCAGAACTGGAAAACCATTTGTTACAAACTTTCTAAATTCTCATATGAAGAGTCAGTTTTCACGGTCGTTAAACTTCCTCTTCCCAGGACTTTGTGTCGCCTTATGAACTTAGCGTTTGTTACAGCTGTGTAACTATCATATACAGTATGGAAGTAGCACGCTGCTGATGTATCCAGTTTTGTTAAATTCGAAATAAAAACTTACCACCTTGGCGTATTTTGTCTCTCTCCCAGCCCTTTTCACCCCCCACCCGTCCATCGCTGGATTGAATTACCTTGTTGGTAGGGCATGCCTTAGGGCTTCTTTCCCTCACGTTCAACACAGGGTCACATTACTATATTGGTGGGGTTTGTTAGTCTCTCGCCTCCCGTGTGACACTGGGTCACCTTACCTGGTGGTGGGGTTTATATGCAGCTCATTCTAGCATGAAGAGGGACACATGCTGAGACTAACGTCTCCTGCATAGATGCGGGACGTTGTCAGATGTAGTGCGGTCGTTTTTTTTGTTTTGTTTTGTAAATGATTTGGGGTTAAACGTGCGTTTTAATGCACTTGTGTAACTTAACACAGTCTAAATTAATTTAACCTACTTTCATGTAAAGAAGGAAACATTTGAGGGAAAATTAAAAGCATTAATAAATTGATGTTTAGCACCAGATCATCTAATTGACTTAGTAAAGTGAAAATGAATGGTTTGAGTGTCTCACTAAGATATCCATCATAATTGTTTGAATTTCGTTCAGTACAATGTTATTTTAACTGTGAGTGATATCTGTAATATGAGAGTAAATTAGCCACAACAGCATCTAATTGGTACTGATAAGTAAGAAATTGTAAAGACACCTAAAAAATAGTAATGATGGCAATCGAATCACTGACGTTGCATCTTTTATGTTGAATATAAGACATCTTGAAGGCTTTACGAATCATTTTTGAGACTGATTAAATATATCTTCTTAAATTAAACTCATCTTACACTTTTTTTGGTGCACATAATGGCCAGAAGATTGCAAATGGGGCGGTTGTAAATACTGAGAATGTTTCCTAATGACTGTTTTCCTTGTTCGCTAAACAGAAAATGAGTACTCAGGCACTACATAGTGATTTGTCATAGTTATGAAGTCTTCAACCAAATATTCAAGATAAGACGGAGAGCAGGATCGAAGATGAACAACGAGGTTTTAGGAAGGGTAGGGATGTGTAGAGCAAATGTTTAGAGTGAAGCATGCAGGTAAGGGTACACAGGTTTTCGTTGCATTTATGGATTTGGAAAAGGCATACGATTGGGTGGATAGAAGAGCAATGTGGCAGATGTTGCAAGTGTATGGAATAGGGTGTAGGTTATTGAAAGCATGTTAGAGTACGTAAAAGAGAGAGAGAGAGAGAGAGAGAGAGAGAGAGAGAGAAAGAGAGAGATTATTTCCCAGTAAAAATAGGTCTTAGACAGGGATGTGAGATGTAACCATGAATTTTCATATATTTATAGATGGAGCTGTAAGGGAAGTGAATGCTCTAGTGGTGGGGAGAGGTGTGGAATTAAAAGATGAAGAATCTAACGCAAATTGGGAGTTGTCACAGTTGCCTTTTACTGATGACACTGTGCTTTTGGGAGAATCTGAAGAGAAGTTGCAGAGGATGGTCGAAGAATTTGGGAGGGTGTGTGAAAGAATG